>NC_029789.2:31607493-31619928 GCF_000816755.2 Arachis ipaensis
ACCACAGTTCCCGAAAACAAGGGTTGCCGAACATTTCTATAATTTTGAAAACAAAATTTTTAATTAGTGCCCGTGCCCCTGATTATAACAAGCACAGAGGAAATAAAAAGCACTAAAGATATGAGTAGAATAATGTAGTAATCATTACATGTATACTTCTAATCTACTTTTTTATTTCTTCATATTATTAGTGTTCAATTATTGTCATCATCCTAATTAAATCAATTACATAGTGCCTTTAACCATTTGGATAAAGTTGGTGGAATCCGAATAAGAATGTTTTTAAAACAGAATATATTCATATGCAATTATCATACTTTCTACCTTTAATTGTTAATGCTCGTCAAGAAAAGAAGCATTTTTTTGTTTATTTCACGTTTATAATAATATAAAACTCATCACTTCTACGAAATACATGCTAACTTCATAACACTACTGATCAAATTTCATGGTATAATTTCTCTAGTATTGTTGGTCATGTGAATACTGTTCAGTTCTAACCCTAATTCTTGCTTCAGAGTTAAGACGGCTTCCCCGTGTTGTGTTATATTTTAGTTTAAAAACGATTTGGAGTTCAGCAAAATCAAAAAGCACCAGTGGTCTAGTGGTAGAATAGTACCCTGCCACGGTACAGACCCGGGTTCGATTCCCGGCTGGTGCAATGGCTTTTTTAAATTCCATAAGTAATCTCCCATATAGCATCAGTAACCTCATGAAATTTCCATTTCAATCTTATATTACTATATTACCCACACCAGAAGAATGCTTCTTATTATTATGACATGCAAATATGTAAACTTCATATCAACGTGTACTTTTTTTTTCTTCAATTGGTGAAACTTAATTGAAATATCAACCAAAATAAAAAGCCTAAATATATGTCATTCTCTCATTAATTAGCCAAATTACATGCATCACTTTTTTTTTTTCCAAAGATAGTAGGTTATATTTCATTAATTATTGAAAAATAAAATACAAAAATGTCCAAAAGCAGGACAGCATAATGAAAAGTGGGGATTTCCCAAAAGCACTACACTGAAGGTATTCATCCAACGGTGCGTGGTCAAAAAACGAAAAAAATCCTTAAAGAAGAAAGAATGATAAATCAAATTGAATGCAACTAAGAGCTTGCCTCATGGAGATGACGACCTAAACTGGGAGTTCTTTGGATTTCACGGAGCAACTTGACAGAGCTTGCTAGAATGGCAGACGGCATTGAAGTAGAACCTTCAAAAATCAATTGGTTGCGTGCTTTCCAACAGTTCCAGCAAATGATGTCAGAGATAGCTTGTCTATTTGGCATGTCAGAAATCTTTAAAGGATACGGAGGAGGCAGCCAAGGATCTTCAAAGGTTCGGATATTCTCTCCAGTACCCACAGCCCAATTAAGACCTTTTTCAACAATCTTTCGGCCTTCCAGAATGCTCCTCCATCCCCAAGAAGGTAAGACTCCAATTTCTGCCGTTATAGCATTACCATTGCTAAAGTATTTATCTCTTAGGATTTTGGATAATAAGGAAGTAGGCTGTGTTACAAGTCGCCAAAACTGTTTGCCTAAAAGCGCCAGATTTTGGATTCTGAAATCTTTAAATCCAAGGCCTCCTTCTTTTCGTGGGCGAGTCATAGTGTCCCAGCTAATCCAAGTCATCCGCCTTTCAGAACCTTTTTGTCCCCACCAGAACTGAGAAAGTAGAGAGTGAATTTCCGAAATTAAACCATCAGACAACTTGAAGCAAGACAATGTATAAATAGAAATAGCTTCTCCCTTTTATATATGCCATAGTTTATAAAACAAAGTCTAATTCAGCATAAATTGAAACTTCATTCAAGTTGCACCTTATTTAACCTTTTTATTGTAGATAAATATCCAATGCTACAACTCTAATAATCAAAATATCACAAATGAGTCCAAGTCTTAAAATTGAAGAACAGCATGTATGTCTATTATATCATCATCTTCTAATGCTTTGTCTAAATCAAATTTCTCTTGATGAATTATCGTATTGACTTAACTAAAAATATTATATCAAGAATCTATATGTTTCAGGAGCTAGAAGATTCGATAAATTATCTCTAAATCATAGCTCTTTGTTTATATTGAAGCTCCTATCTGCAATATATATACATTATTTTTTATTTATTTTACATAAAAAATTCTATTGTCTTCTTTTAAAGTTGTGCTGAAATCAAACTGCATGATAAAGTTAGTTTTCAAGGAGGTGACTTCCACTAAATTGTTATGTATCTTAGTCTCTACTTCGTCTAGAGTATTTTTAATTATTTCGATATTTTTCCAATTCTTCTTGAACTAGCTTTGAAAATTATAACATGCATAAAATAATCTTTAAAATTGTTGCTATTTTGGATAAGAATAAAGCTCATGATTAGGAGTAAATGGGAATCCGACATTATTAGATAATAGATACACCATAAAGATTCATGAAACTGTGATATCATGGCATTAAAAGCATGTAATAAAGCAGTAAATGCCGAAAAAACGGTTACCCTGAAAAAAGGGAATAAAAGGAAAAGAAAAACTTAGCTGGTAATACGATGTTCACTCTATCACCTAAAATAATATTGACTTAAGCATCGGAATGTTTTACATATTACCCTCCCGACCTAGTCCTAACATTAATCAATTTAGGATCTCCGATCTCCTGATCTCACAAGCTCGTAACCTCAACAAAATGTACAGATATTTGGCGTTGCTATAGGGATTCTACAGTGTTTGGACCATGGTTGATTAGAAAATTCATTCAGTAATTAACCCAATCACCCCTTTCAAGGAGCAATTTCATGATTATATAGGCATGAAAGGATGTCACCCCGCCTACCAATGAGGAACATCAAGTTCCCCTAAGGTTCGAAAACCGTGAAGCGTAGAATGCCAAAGCTCAAAACGTTGGGGCTTATCACTTCGTTGGATTAGAGCACGACTACATTCATACCATGCAAAAAATGTGCCATAGAGTGCAAGAATTTGAGCATCATCAGAGAGAGTTAGAATGTCATTTGGCAGAATGTTTGGAATTGAGGCAGTCGTGGTCCCGAAGTTGTACAATTAGGGGTCATGATTATAGTCGTGAAAGGAAAAACCTAGAAAGGGCCCCTGAACACTGACAAGGTAACGATTGGCGATGATATCACTCGCCTCAAAGATACAAAAGGTCACCTCGACATAATAATGGACGTCACGAGTCTGAGAGACGAGGAAGGGATGAGTCCCGATTACGCGAGTCTAAAAGGAGGTGGACTCCGCAAAGAAGTCCAACCCCTAAAAGACATAGGGCTTCTAGGGAGCACATGATTATGGGTCAAATCCCGTTTGCATCCTATGTTCTCCAGGTTCGCTTATCCAAGTATTTCGATAAACCAACAAACCTAAAATATGAGGAAAAGTCAGATCCTCAGGAGCACATTGATACTTTTGAGGCCAGAATGAACCTTGAAGTGTTAGGGATAAGATCCAGTACAAGGCATTTCTAGTAACGTTGTCTAGGCCAGTAATGGCTTGGTTTAATACGTTGTCCTCCGGGTCTATTTCATCATTCGTTGATATCAAGACCAAATTCTTAGCTCACTTCACCACGAGAAGAAATCAAGCCAAGCATCTGATCTCACTACTTGGTGTGGAGAAAAGAGTGGGAGAGAGCATCCGATATTACTTGGATTGCTTTAACAAAGCCTTGCTGGAGGTGAACATACAAACTCCTAAGATCGTGCATTTATGCCTCACTCCTGGTTTGCTGAAAGGAGACTTCAGGAGGTATTTAACTTCCAAAGATGTAAAGTCCATGGAAGAGGTTCATCAGATCGCCCTGGAGTATATGCGAGATGAGGATATCTCAAAGGTGGTCTCAACAAAAAGGAAAAACCTGACTCTGTCACTTAATAAAGCCGAAAGCACGGGCCAATCCTCGACTCTAAAGTCGTCTGCATCTCGGGTTGAGAAGTTCTTAACATACACATCCTTGGTGGCGTCATTAACAGATGTGTATCAACAAAGTGTCTCACAGGGGTATTCTCTCGAAGGCAAGACAAATTCGACCAAGGGCTTTTCCGAATAAGTCACAATATTGTGACTATCACAAGTCCTATGATCATAAAATAGAGGATTGTATTGACTTGAATGACGTATTGGTGCAGGCAATATAGGATGGAAAGCTACCTGAGTTTGTTCAGCAAGTTAGGCCACCTAAACGGCATAACAATGATGAAGATCAGGAAGGCAGGAACCCTCGAAACACTAGGACTGTAGAAGTCTAGGATGATACCACTCAGATCGTTGTGAACATGGTTGTGGACAAGAATGGCTTGCCAAAGTCCAAAATTTCCAAGAAGAAAGATCTTAAAGCTACAAGTTCGAAAGTTCTGAAGGTGTCTAGTATCCCAACTGTGCAATTCACAGGAGATGATTTTCAGTATGCTACATCAGATGATGATGATCCACTGGTCATCATGAAAAAATTGGAAAATGGGATTGTAAAAAGAAACTTAGTTGACACTAGAGCAGATTCAAATATGCTTTTCAAGAATGCTTTTGATGCATTAGGGTTAAAAGTTCAGCATTTGAAACCATATCTTCCTATAGTAGTGGGATTATAAGATTATTACATTAAGCCTGATGGGGCCTTGATCTCCTATTTACTGTGAGTGAAGGTGCTAATGTTCATCGTCCTAAAGGATTCAACAGCTTACAATGTGATCCTAGGAAGGAAGACTAGGGATGGCAACGGGTCCCCATGGGGGCGGGGCGCCTCCGATAATATTCCCCGTCCCGCAACGGTTAACGGGGATCCCGTATTCGCCGGGGAATCGGATATCTGCGGATTTAAAAAAAATATTAAAAATGAAAAAAATAGAAAAACAGAAAAAAAATTGAAAAAATCAAGATAATCTTTAATTGTTATTACAAACATAATTTCATTAGGGTTCAAAGACTCAAATAGCAATAACCGATAAAATATATTCATGAAAACATAATTTATCACTCCAAAGCTAAACACTGCTACTTTAATTGAGAATAAAATACTATTACAACATCCATCAATGATGGTGGTAATGTGATACAAATGACAAGAACAACCATATTTAAGTGACTATGATCCACCTTCAAATTTTGTGAAGATGATAAATATCTGTGTTGTTTTTTCTACAAATATATATATAGTGAGAATCTGGATTTAAAGGATCAACACCTAAAACCACATCTTCCTAGAGTAGTGGGTTTATGCGATCATTACATTAAGCCTGATGGGGCTGCTGATCTTCTATTTACAATGGGAGAAGGTGCTGACATCCGAGTGGTGCAAGCAGAATTTGTTGTCCTAAAGGATTCAACAGCTTATAATGTGATCATTGGGAGGAAGTCAATAAACAATTTGTGTGCATTTATATCAACCAAGTTCTCAGTCATGAAATTCTTGACCTTTGAAGGTCGGGTTGCTACAATCTGAAGAGATCGGGTAGCAACTGTGAAGTGCAACAATGCAAGTTTAACTTTCCGAAATTAAGCCAAAGAATCCACTGGAGTATTCTTGGTCGATTTGGACTCTCGATTTCAAGAGAAGCCGAGACCAGAGCCCAATGGGAATTTGGGAAAATTCTAAATTGGTAATGTTGCAAACAAATATACCGTAATTAACAAGGGTCTATCCTACTTCTTGAAGTCAGAACTTCAAAACTTTGTGAGAGGCAATGTGGATTTGTTTGCTTGGGAACCTTTTAATGTGCCTGGAATTGATCCCACATTCATATCCCACGAACTTGCTATAATCCCACTTTTAAGCCAGTTGTACAATGACGTTAGAAGATATCTCCAGAACGAGCTACCGAAGTCAAGAAACAGGTTCAAGGGTTATTAGATGCTGGGTTCATTAGAGAGCTAACGTATTCTACATGGTTATCTAATGTTGTAATAGTAAAGAAATCTAATGGGAAGTGGCGTATGTGTGTATATTACATTGATTTGAATAAAGCATGCTCAAAAGATTGCTTCCCCTTGCCTAACATTGATTACATGATTGATTTGTCCTCGAGATATCATATATTAAGTTTCTTAGATGCTTACAGTGGGTATAATCAAATACATATCCATAAGCCTGATGAAGATAAAACTACTTTTATTATCCCTAAAGAGATTTATTGTTATATTGTAATGCCTTTTGGTTTGAAAATGCATGGGCCACTTATTAGAGGTTGATGGCCAAGGTATTCATGTAACAAATAAAAAAGAACATGAAAGTATATATTGGCGACATGTTACTAAAGACTAAGGAAGATTCCGACTTTATTACTGACCTACAAGAGATTTTCAATTGTCTCTGACTTTGCCAGATGAGGTTGAACCCAACGAAGTATGCCTTTAAAGTCTGGAGAGGTAAATATTTAGGCTTTATGGTAACCCAAAGGGGAATAGAGGCTAATCCTAAAAAATGTCGAGTTATACTAAACATGTCGTGTCATCAAAATCTCAAATAGGTCCAAAGGTTGACAAGTCTATTAGCAGCTTTATCCAGTTTTTTAGGAGCTTTTGTTGAAAAAGCAAGGACATTTTTTAACTTGATGAGGAAAGGTGTGGAATTTGAATGGTTAGAAGACTGTGAGATGGTTTTCCAACATTTTAAAAATTTGTTGTCATCTCTTGCTTGTCCTAGCAAAATCAGAACCTGGAAAGCCTCTATATTTGTACTTGTCTGTAACTGAGGGAATTATGGCATCAACCCTAGTTCTAGAGGATAAGAGTAAACATAACCTGTATATTTTATTAGTAAGATCCTTCAAGATTTTGAACTAAGATATTCGAAATTAGAAAAGTTAGCTTTTGCTCTACTAACATCGGCACGTCAATTACATCAATACTTTCAAAGTTATCTAATCATAGTACAAACCGACCATCCGACTAAGAAAATTTTGCAAAAGCCAGACTTAGCAGGTTGGATGGTGAGTTGGATCCATAAAATTATCTCAATTTAATATACAATATAAACCACGCTTTGTCGTTAAGGCTCAAGCAATGGTTGATCTTTTAGCTGAGATGACTCATTCAGGTTTTGATGTCCCGAGGTGAGAAATCCATGTGGATGGAGCTTCTAATGTAAAAAATAGAAGTGTCAGTATCATCCTAACTAAAGGAGATGACCTGGTGATTGAAGCCTCTGTTAAATTTGATTTTTCCATTTCTAATAATCAAGCTGAGTACAAGGTTTTGATTGCAGGATTGACGTTAGCTCGGGATGTCGGCACAACAGAAATTATTGTATTTAATGATTCACAAATTGTAGCGTCCCAAGTTAATGGTGAATATTAAGCAAGGAATCTGCTATTGCAGTTGTACTTAAAGAAGGTACAGCAAGAGATATGATTCTTTGATTCTTTTTGTATTAAACATGTGCCAAGGGAATAAAACACGCGGGCTGACGTGTTATCGAAGTTAGCAAGTACTAAACCTGGAAGTGGGAATCGAAGCTTAATATAAGAAGTGCTTTCAGAGCTTTTTGTTAGCATGTTTGACGTTACGATTTTGTACTCCAGCGATGTTAGTACTTGGATGGATCTCATATGCATGTATCTGGAACATGAAAATTTGTCTAGTGATGCTAAGGAAGCTAAAAAATTGTGATTAAAAGCAGCTAAATACACCATAATAAATGGACAGTTATATAAAAGAGGGGTGTCATAGCCATTACTGAAGTGTTTAAATCCTCGACAAATAATGTGTGTTGCAGGAAATTCATGAAGGCTGCTGTGGACATCACCTGGGTGGGAAGTCGTTATCTCAAAAACTCATCAGAGTTGGATACTATTAGCACACCATTATCAAAAAATGTTGTAGAGTATGTGAAAAAGTGTCAAAAATGCCAACTCCATAGTAATCTTCATCATGCCTCACCCCATGAACATGTTTCCGTCATTCCAACAAAACCATTTGCAAAGTGGAGAATGAATTTGTTGGGTCCACTTCCTTAAGGGCCTGGCCAAGTCAAATACTTAATAGTGGCAATAAATTATTTCACAAAGTGGATTAAAGCAATGCCAAGCATTATGTTAGTCCAATGTCGAAAGTTCGTATGGAGAGAGGTACTCACGAGGTTTGGAATTCTCGAGGTCATCGTTACAGATAACAACACATAGTTCACAGATTCTAACTTTCGTGATTTTTTAAGTGGTTTGGGAATTCGACATGTCCTTCCTTCGGTGGAGCATTCCCAAGCAAATGGACAGACTGAGGCTGTGAACAAGGTGATCCTGAAAGGATTAAAGAAACGACTAGACAACTCTCCGAACTCATGGGCTTACGAGTTATGGTCAGTATTATGGTCCTATTGCACTACAATTCAATCCTCTACTGGTGAAACACCATTCAAACTTATTTATGGTGAACAAGCAGTGATCCAGTGGAGATTGGAGAGCCTAGTCCAAGATTGCTTCTTAGGAGCTCAGAGCATCATGAAAATCTTGACCTCGTTGACGAGGTCAAGGTAGCAGCCAATTTAGCTGAACAAGCATTGAAGCAAAGGATTGCGAATAGGTATAATGCTAAAGTCAGACCAAGGAGTTTTCAAAAAGGGAACTTGGTACTTAAGCAAGCTGGTGCAGGGACCCCAGAATCTCAAAAAAAAGTTAGCTCCAACATGAGAAGGGCCTTTAGGGTTCGAGAGAATTTGAGCAAAAGAGCATACAAGCTAAAAAAATTACATAGTTTTAAAGTACCGAAAACATGGAATGCCATTCATCTGAAAATGTATTACTCTTAGGAGCTATCTCTGTTAGAATAAAGGCATTATTTTCTTATGAAATTAGGTTTTCAATAAGACCTTTTTATTTTGTACTTGACTTCATCAATAATACAATGTGATTTGATGTTCGAATAATTGTCAACTATGAAGCTCGGACACCTCGCTGAGTTGTCGTGTCTGCGTGTCGGATACATTTTGGACACGACACTCGTCCGACACGCGTGTCTGCTGTGTCCAACCGTGTTTTAATAAAAAATAAAAAAATTTTCTCCGGACACGCCTGGACATACCTAAATACCATCACGTATCAGCGTGTACAATCTTATTCTTAACATATATTCTTAAAATAAATTTAGATATAGTATATATTATTATTTATTAAAACAAAAAATATTTTAAATACTTGATATAATTAAAATAAGACATTAAAAATAATTAAAAAATTTAATTTATATTTTAATATCAATAAAATATCAAAATATCATTACAATTTATCTAAAAAATATTTTATATTTTATATATATGCATGTTCCCGTATCATGTAAGATTTTAAAATTCGCATGTCGGCGTGTCCTGTGTCGTGTCATGTCCCGTGTCAGTGTCTGTACATCATAAATTGTCAATAAATTACATATACTTATGTTATTATCTTATTTAATGAGCATAAATATTGAATGTTAATATATTTAAGTGCTAAAGTCAAAACGATGGCAAAATAAAAGCACGTTTAATGCTAATAGTCGAATAAAGGACAATAATAGTGCAATAAATGCTAATATAGGGAAAACAGTAAGGTAAATGTAAAAGCGCAATTATAAACTTTCAAAGGAAATAAAGTTGTAACAAGCCTAATGAAATTTTGTTCGCAAAGAGTACTTGTCTATGAAGGCAAAACAAATTATATGACTTCAAAATATTTAGAAATTTTAAAGAGAAAAATTATAAAATTTCAACAACCTTTTCATCCACCTCTTTGGGAATGTCCAAGTCAGGAGCTAAGAGTTTGATTTGGTCAAAGATATTCTACTTAGCATCAAATATTCCATCCACAGTAGCACGCTCAGTTCTCTTGACCGATGTGTCGAGGATTTCAATTTGCACCATGAGCTCGGAAACTTGTTTTTTTAGATTCTCCACCTTCGAATAGAAGAAGACTTTGCCTTTTCTAAGTCCTTGACCTTACTTTGAAAGGTGGTGTGCTTTTTTTGAAGGGCAGCCAGTGAGGCATTCAATCTCTTAATTTGAGAGTTGACGTTATTAATTTCTTTATCCTTCGCCACAAACTCGGTGCGAATGTTTGAAATTTCAACCTCGATATCCCGCACATAGGTAGTTGAGCGAAAAAAAATTCTCTGAACTCGGGGAAAGGTGTCTTCTAAACGCATCTTAGCAAGTCCCAATTTGGTATTCTCAGTTAAAAGGTAAAAATTCACAAAGTCAGAGGCTCAAAAAAGTCAGAGAAGGAACACCATCTGGATCAAAAGGCTCATTTCCTTTGTTCTTTAATTTCTTCTCTTTTGGAGAATTGGTGGGAGATTCCTCCTCCAGATTATGGACTTCAGGACTTTGTCTTTCTCCGCTTCCTTCAAACCTGAGAGGTGGTGACAGATTTCTCATTGTAGTCGAGATAGACACTTTGTCGCCACACTAGGGTTGACTGAGAGGTTGGATTGAGGTTATAACCTTTTCTTCATATTAGCAATGGCTGCAAGTTCTCCATCCATGTTAACTGTCAAAAGAAAAAAGACCCTTATGAGATCATAAGATTAGGAGACAAGAAAGGAATTACAATGCAAATAAAGATATCAGGAGGACGAAAGCTAAAATCATAAAGATTTACCAATGTTATTTCAAGCAACATGTTCGTTGACTATAAGATCTCTCAAGCTTAGAGGATGTTTGTTCCACAGCCCCATGAGAATGTTAATACTCACAAGCTTAGAGGTAGAGACGCAGAGACACCCTAAACCCGGATCTTCGGGGATAAAACATTAAAATTTAAGTAAAAACTGAAGTTTTTTTCATCCTTTAAAGTCATGAAAAAATGTGTCCTACCTTCTACCCTTTCAATTTTGAAAATTTTTTCCTTAAATCCATGATAGGATTCCTCAAAAAAATTAAAAATTCTTCTACTTGGGTTACTTCGATAAACCCATGACCTTGGAAACTAAAAGGCATTATCAAAGTAAAAAATAAAAGAAGACTCTGATGAAAAGATTAGGATCTAAAAATAAACACAAGATTTTAAAGTTACGAATAATAGCCTAACTATTGGGGTGGAATTGTGAAAGAGCACATCCAATGTACTTCAGAACATTTATTTGAAAAATGAAAAAAAGAAAGCCGAACTCCAAGTCAAGAAAATAGAGTCTCGTACATCCACAACCAGTCTGAAACTTTTCCAGCATGCTCGTTTATATGGCATAAGCTATCGTCAGGTCCCGGAACTGATAATACATATAAATTATCCAAGTCGGAGTTAAAAATAACCCCAACCTCTCATAAATTATCTAACTCTTCTTAGGTGATGGAAGAAGGAGTATACTTCACTTCCTCAGAAACCCAAGAATAAATATCCACTTCAACTCCACTGTCTGGATTCACTGGAGGTACTGGGGTAGGTTAGGGTCGTGGGCGTTTTGAGGTACTAGTGCGCTTGCGGGTTACAACAACTTTCTTCCTTGATATTTTGGGAAACTTACAGACACCACCACTATGTTATAAAAGAAATTTCTAAAATTTACTAGAAAGATTCACAAGAAATCCCATGAAAATCCAGAAAGAGGCAACAAACCCAGAAAAAGAAAGTATAAAACAAAAACCCTCATAGTGATACTCCTATCCCTACAGCTTTTGTCTAATTATGATTATAAAGATATATAAAGAAATGGATGCTACATTAGCAAAATAATTGATTCTTAGTGAAAAAAAAAAGAATGAAAAATTCTTACTTGGATTAGGCGAAAGGAAAAGAGAGATTAACAAATGCAGAGGCAGACAAAAAAGCAAAATCCTCTTTGAAAGAAAAATTCCTTCAGATTCGTAGCCCAGATGCAGTGAACTGAAGAATGAAGGTGCTAGCGTGTGGGAACGGTCACCGTATGAAAATCCTTTCGAAGATTTAAGATTGAGCTTTTAGGAGTTTCGAGTAGTTAGAATTTTGGAAAAAATGAGAAAGTAGAAATTAATGTAGAGTTATTTAATTAAAAACTAATGTAGCATTGATTGATAGAGAGAGAAGTTCTAATTATAACTGACGGTTCGCAAACAAAGAGAAGTTACAACTGCACGAAGGAAACTGAAAAGTTGCTCAAGAAATTTTTCGCGCTTAAAAGTGCAAAAAATTATTTAGATTTAGTCCCACAACTCATGTACTCTTGACAAAGTTGTTAAGTCATGAAATCCGAGTTAGGACATTGTTCTGGATAAGAATAAGCTCATGATTATGAGTAAATGAGAATCTGACATTACTAGATAGAGGCATATTATGGTGTAGAAATGAAATTGTTTCTATATGTGTAGAAGGACAGGTGTCAAAACATCAATAGTTCACGCCGTTGGTTTTTGGATGGAAAAAAATTAATTACAGCACATAATTATTGATTCTTTGGACTTACAGTAAAAAAGAGAGTCTGTGATTATGCCGTATAGAGACTATGTGTATAAATAATTGTTATTTAGTTTATTATTCATC
>NC_029789.2:31619953-31620331 GCF_000816755.2 Arachis ipaensis
ATTTTTTATATGAAATTTAATTTAAAAAAATTAATTTATTTTTTAATAATATTATTAAAGATAAAATATATTTTTTGTCCTAATATTTGTGATTTTTTTCAAAAATACTCTTACGTTTAGTTGCATTTAATTTTGTTCTAACATTTTTATTAGGGATAAAATTATAAACTTTTAAAGATAGTGTTGACACAAATCAAAAACTTCAGAGATAAAATTGAATGAATAGAAAACGTTAGGGATAAAATTAAATAAAATAAAAAATTAGTGATATTTTTAAAAAAATTGCAGACATTAAGAATAAAAGTATATTTTATCCTATTATTAAATATTTGAAAATAAATAACAATTTACAATTGAAAAAGTATTATTTTGGTTCAT
>NC_029789.2:31620435-31626147 GCF_000816755.2 Arachis ipaensis
ATTATTTGTTTTTAAATTCTATGAAAAATATTTTGGTTAATATTAAAAAAATATTTTTTTTATTTTTTTTAATTTTTTATCTAATAAACTTAATTCTAATTTGATTAGTGATACACATATTTATTAACAATAAATCAAATAATAAGTGATTTTTATGGCATAGAGTTACACACACTTTTTTTCTGTGAATCCATTCAATCAACAATTATGTACTGTAATTAATTCTTTTTCTCTAAGAGTCAACGACATAAATTATTGATATTTTGATACCTATCTTTCTACATATGTAAAAACAATTTCATTTCTATAGCGTAATATGTTCCTATTAGATAATGGATACAACATAAAAATTCATAAAATCACATATTCATAAAACTGGGATATCATGGCATTAAAAGTATGCAATAAAGGCAGTAAATGCCAAAAAAAATTATTACCCAAAAAAAGGGAATAACCAAAATAGAGAAATTTAATAAAAAAAACACACTCTTCACTCTATTATCTAAAATATTCCTAACTTAAACATTGAATTGTTTTGCAGGTACCCTCTCGATTTAGTTCTGACATCACTCAATTTAAAATTTTCTGATCTCACAAATTCATAACCTCAACAAAAAATATGAACAGTTACTATTTAATTTTAAAATCGTCGCTATCTGTCAGCTACTTGTGTAAGACATTTCCAACACATTTATTAGAGCGATTCATCATCGTAATCAAAAGCTACCTTCATAATTACCTGAATTATTACGGTAATGAAATCCTTAATTTCTTTCATTTCAATTTCAGGCTGATTACATAACCCCAGCCCCACATATGCCTAGCTATATATGATTCTAAGATTTAGCATCTGCAATTATTAATATATTGTCTTCGCTCGTTTCAGAACACTATCCTTATTTAAAACCACTTTTTACAGTAATATTCTTCTCAAATTACATATATAATTAAGCTTAAGAATCAAAACCTATAATGTAAACCTACCAATTACCAAGGGAATTTATTATATTAGAAAAATACGTCAATAACAAGCAAAATAAACTTGTTGAAGAGATATTAAATAAACTAATAATTTTCAATGTTTACTATTTAGTTTATGTATTTCATACGACTTACGGTCATGAATGTAAGATGGAAATAAAATTTGCAACACAAAAGAAGATTTAATAAGAACTTAATAAAAAGGTTGCGTTAGTAAATAAGATTTATCGAAAGCGATTAGTTCGTTCTTTACAAGCTAATAAGTAAGCATATAAGTAATTAGTATAATATATGCAAGAACTAACAATAAAATTCAAAACAAGAAGTTTCTTACCTCGACTATATATATATATATATATGTGTGAATAATGCTATCCTACCCTATCTAAAGTAACATGTAAGTTACCTCTCTGATGTGTCAGATTTTAATTGGGTATTTATTTTAACCTGAGTTACCTTCTCCACTCTTTTGTCGTCATTGCGTCTCCCAAATATCACCGTCTCATTGGTGTTTTCTTTTCTCTTCCCAAATCATTCTTCTAGAAAAGGTACTCTAATTGTGTTTACTTCTCCCCACTTTTTCGTCGTCGTCATTACGCCTCCCAAGCATCACCGTCTTATTGGGTGTCTTATTTTCTCTTCTTAAATAATTTCTCCAAAAAAAGGCCTCCCAAGCATCACCGTTTCATTGAGTGTTTCGTTTTTTCTTCCTAAATCATTCTTCTAGAAAAGGTACTCTAACTCTCTCTAATTGCATTTACTACTTCCCATTGTACTCCTTCGTCGTCGTCGCCTCCCAAGTATCACCGTCTCATTGGGTGTTCTATTTTCTCCTTCTGTCAGGCTGTCAACATCTTCCAGAGATATTATTAACTCTCATAAGTAGATTAAAGTAACTCAGGTTAAAATAAACACCCAATTAGAATATAACACATCAGAGAAGGTAATTTACATGTTATTTTAAAGAGGGTATGATAGTTACTGATGACTATGAGCCGGTCAGGGCTTCTCTTCTTCATCAAAATCCCTTGCCTAGTCTTGAAGATGCTCTTCCTCGTCTTAAGTCTGAAGAAACGCACTTGGAATTGCTTCGTTCTAAAAGTGAAACTATCTTTGCTGCCATCGACAGAAAGGGAAAAATCTGTCACAACTGTAATCGGCCTGGGCATTCCTTCTCCGACTATCCTTCTATTGAATGTCATAAGTACAAACAAAAAGGCCACATTGGCTCTAACTGCCCGAAACTATTCTGCCATTATTGTAAGCTCTCGGGTCACTTGATTGCTACATGTCCTACTCGACCACCACGCTCAGATCAGAACACGTATCAACCTCGTCCCAACAACTCTCCGCATGTGCCTGCCTCTACTGCTGTTGCTGCTACTGAGTCCACCTCTTCCACATCTCTCAACACACCTTCTGTCTCTCCATCAGATATTGAAACCCTTCTTAGGCAACTTCTCTCCTTTCCTGGTAATACCCCCGCTACTCTTTCCACCCCTCCAGGTAATTCTAAATGGTATTTTGATTCTGGTTGTTTCAATCATATGTCTCCTTTGCGTCATCTTTTTTCGTCATTGTCTCCCACTACAAATGCACCTTCTGTTAACACTGCTAATGGTTCCCTCTTGCATGCAACACATCACGGGGTTATTTCACAGTCCAATATTCATCTTTCTGATGCTTATTTTATTCCAAAATTGAATTTTAATCTTATCTCTGTCGGTCAGCTTGTTGAACTTGGTTTTGATGTCATTTTTTCAAATTCTGGTTGTCATGTGCAGGATCGTCAGACGGGAAAGATCATCGGGACTGGATGTAAGGTCGGACGCTTATTTGAGCTCGAGAACCTTCATGTTCCCTCTACAAATCTCTGTGCTGCTTCCTCTCCATCTACTCTTCACTTGTGGCACCGTTGTCTTGCCCATAGCTCCTTAGGCAAATTACGTCCTCTTATATCTACGGGTGTTTTAGGTCAAGTTCAAAATGAGTCTTTAGATTGCATTTCTTGTCACACTTCAAAACAACATGCCTTATCCTTTAATAATAATTCCTCTATTGCATGCTCTCCTTTTGATCTTATTCATTCTGATGTTTGGGGCCCCGCTCCCACCGCTTCTATGGGAGGGACTCGATATTTTGTCGTCTTTATTGATGATTATTCACGTTTTACTTGGGTTTATTTGATGACTAATCGTTGTGAGTTGCCTCAGATTTATATTAACTTTGCCACTATGGTTCGAACTCAGTTTTCAAAGGTCATTAAAATTTTCAGACGTGATAATGCTATGGAATATCGTGACTCCAAACTTTTAAATTTTCTCGCTGAACAGGGTACTTTGTCCGAGTTTTCTTGTCCTGGTACCTCTCAACAAAATGGCAGAGCTGAGCGTAAACACCGTCATATTCTTGACTCTGTCCGTGCGATGCTTATTTCCTCTTCCTGTCCTGAGCGTGCTTGGGGTGAAGCTGTCCTCACTGCTGTTCATGCTATCAATAGACTCCCTTCTTATGTTCTTGGTAACACTACTCCCTTTGAGCGTCTTTATCGTACTTCTCCTGATTACAGTTCTCTCCGTGTTTTTGGTTGTATCTGTTTTGTCCTTCTTCAGCCTCATGAACATAATAAGCTTGAACCTCGGGCTCGCATGTGTTGTTTTCTTGGTTATGCTTCTGAACATAAGGGTTATCATTCTTGGGATCCTATCTCTCGCCGTATTCATATATCTCGTCATGTTGTCTTCTGGGAGCATCACATGTTCTCTAGTTTTTCCTCTTTTGAGTCCATTCCTTCTACTCCGTCACCGTTTTTTACTAACCCAAATGTTGATCTCTTTCCTAATGATGATACTACATGATCTACCCCAAGTCCACCCCTCGAGGCTCCTGATCCTCTGCCTTCTCCATCTCCCGATGATTCCAGTCCGGACGGCGATCCCGCTCCTAGCGTCATGCCTCCTCCTCCCACTCGTTCTTCTAGGGTAAGGAATCCACCTCCTCATCTTCTTGATTATCATTACTTTTCTACTATTATTCATCAACATGAACCTAAGTCATTCAGAGAAGCCTCCACAAATCCAAATTGGCAACAAGCAATGTAGAAAGAAATACAGGCACTTGAAAAAGCACACACTTGGGATTTGGTTGATCCTCCTTCTGATCAGAAAGTTGTGGGCAGTAGATGGGTATACAAGATCAAGACTCGCTCTGATGGCTCTATTGACCGTTATAAGGCACGCTTGGTTGCTCATGGTTGTACGCAAGAGTATGGTATTGATTATGAAGAGACTTTTGCTCCTGTTGCTCGTCTTACGTCTGTTAGAGCTCTCCTTGCCATTGCTGCGGTTAAGAGATGGTCTCTCAGTTAGATGGATGTGAAGAATGCATTTCTTAATGGGGATTTGAAAAAGAAGTCTATATGAAACCACCTCCAGGATATCCTTGTCCTTCCAGTAAGGTTTGTCTCCTTCGTAAGGCACTTTATGGACTTAAGCAAGCTCCTCGTGAATGGTTTGACAAGTTCAGCACTACCATATGCAGTCTTGGTTTTATTTCTAGTCCTCATGAGAATGCGCTTTTCATTCGTAAAAGCGAACGTGGAGTTGTTCTTCTACTTTTGTATGTTGATGACATGATCATTACTGGAGATGATGTTGATGGTATCTCTGATCTTAAGGCCTCACTTCACCGTACCTTTGAGATGAAGGATCTTGGTTCTCTCAGCTATTTTCTTGGTCTCGAGGTCATCTCCACAGATGATGGCATTTATCTCTCTCAGGCTAAGTATGCTTCAGATCTTCTTGCTCGCGCTGGGATTACAGATAGTCGCACTGAGTCTACTCCTCTTGAGCCTAATGTTCGATTTACCCCTATGGATGGCACTGTTTTAGATAATCTGACACTTTATCGCCAGTTAGTTGGAGGTCTCGTCTACTTGACTGTCACCCAACCAGACATTGCCTATCCAGTTCATGTCCTCAGCCAGTTCTTGTCAGCTCCTCGTACTACTCACTATGCGGCAGTTCTTCGCATTCTTCGGTATGTCAAAGGCACTCTATTTCATGGCCTTTATTTTTCTGCCCATTCCTCTTTGACCCTTTAGGCATACTCTGATGCTGATTGGGCTGATGATCCCACTGATCGTCGTTCTACTACTGGTTACTATTTGTTTCTTGGCGACGCTCTCATCTCTTGGCGTGCTAAGAAGCAAACGTTCACTGCTCGCTCAAGCACAGAAGCTGAGTACCGTGCTCTCGCTGACACCACTGCTGAGGTTATCTCGGTTCGTTGGCTTCTCGAAGATTTGGGTGCTCCTCAGTTGTCCCCTATTGATATTTTGTGTGATAACCGCAGTGCTATTCAGATTGCCCATAATGATGTGTTTCATGAACGCACCAAACACATTGAGATTGATTGTCACTTTGTTCGGCAACGTATCCTTATTGATGCTGTTCGTCTCATTGCTGTTGGGACACTGGATCAGACTGCTGATTTCTTCACGAAAGCTCATCACCCGACTCGCTTTCGGACTTTGTTATCCAAACTCAAGTTGATATCCTTAGCTCCCACTTGAGTTTGAGGGGGGATGTTAGAGAATCAATATAATCAATTTAGATCAATTAGCATCGTCTATATTTATATAGCATATCTGTACATTAATTGTAGGATTCTATGTCTTTATTACTTTGATTCATTTAGCACCTATAAATACCCCTTGTATATTGTACCTCA
>NC_029789.2:31626468-31627627 GCF_000816755.2 Arachis ipaensis
ATTTGCGATATATATATATATATATATATATATATATATATATATGAAAAAATGCAAAATCAATCTTAAGATTTGTATGTAATCTTCATAATAGTTTGATTAGTGAGTGACTACTTTTCTAGCTACTTTTTATTAATGACGCTTAACATATATTTTGTGAAAAAGAAAAAGAAATTAAACAATAGATATGTGTTGTGTGTAGTATGAACACGTCGAACTAAGCTTTAACTTAAATGAATTTGACCCGTGTCATAAATTTATACCTTAAATCTAGGTTTATTATTTTTTATTTCTTTTCATGCTTGAGCCCAATATGTTTAAAAGTCTGACAAAGTTACGAGCTTATTTAAAAATCTGTTTTGTAAATTATAAATAAAAATACTAAACTTAAAAATCTAAATTAATATTTGAGGTATTTTAGAATATATAATTTATAATAATTTATTTATATATCAATTTTAAATCTCATACCATAACTATGCTTATAACCATAATCCTATAATAGAAACTCTTTCTTTTTTTTTTTTTCTAAAAAAGAGAAGCTCTACAATCTTGATTATTCGTGATTTTTTTTTCTTTCTGGTTTTATTTTAGGCTTATTATGAGTGATGAGTAGTTAAAATTTTAATCAAATTAAAAATATTTTATTTTTACAAAAATAGTATTTTAATGAGTTAGACTAATAAATTTTATAAGTTATTGTAAAACATACACTCTGACTTTTTTAATTAATAGATTTTATTAAACTCCCATGTGTGACCTATTTAATAAAACAAGCAGAACTGAGTCAAATGAGCTCTACAAGCCCCTGTCAAGTAGTTTGATCCACTTACATTTATGGTGTATAGCAAATTATATTTTTTGTAAAAAAAAAATTAAAACTATAAATATGTGTTTTGTGTAGAATGGATTGGGTCCGGTTAAACTGCGTTTTACTGTAGACAAATTTAACTCATGTTTTAAATATATAGTCCAAGCATAGGCCTATTATTTTTTATATTTTTCTTTGGGGCTTGAATCCAATCTATTTAGAAATTTGAAAAGTCCACAAATTTATTTAAAAGTTTAGTTTTGTGAATTATAAATTAAAACAATAAAATAAAATAAAATAAAAAATTTAAATTAACATTAAATACATTTTAAAATTTATATAATTTAT
>NC_029789.2:31629434-31645802 GCF_000816755.2 Arachis ipaensis
TAATCTTCATTACTTTTGATTTTTTTTTATTTTGATTTTGTTTTGGATTTATTATGAACAAATAGTTGAAAGCCCAAGTTAAAAATAATTTATTTTTATAAAAGTAGTATTTTGACGAGCTAGCCTAACAAATTTCATAAAATTTTTCAAAGCATATAATATGGTCTTTTTAACTAATACACTTGATAAAAATCTCATCATGCATGCGTGCTTGACATGTTCAATAAAACAAACTCAACTAGTAGCAAAACTAAAGTTATTATTGTTTAACATATTATCAAAATAATTCACTTATCTTAATCATATCTCATACCAAAGAACAATAAGAGTCAAAAACATCAAAAATACAGAACTGTTAATTAAAGATATAAAAACATAAGTATCACTCACTGCACAAATCAATTATTCGGTCATCAAAATCAATAAACTTCAAATACTCGGATAATCTTTCTTAAAAATCAAATGCTATCAGGAGTTCCCCCAAACACTTCAGTATAAATATATGAGAAACCATATATATCTGAAGTGTCTGTGGGGAACTCTAGGGAACATATGAAATAAGCCTTCCACGATCCATTTCGCTTCAAGTATACATCTTTTAACACTTTTGCCTCTATGCATGGCAAGGAAACTTAAATGTTATATATATAGTGGTTGTCCTTATGCATGTTACAGCAACGTTTCAGCATAGGTATCAATTAGTAGAACAATAAATATCTGGCGATCGATGAACCTGGACGGATCCTTAGTCCACATAAATTATGGTGACGATGGAAGAATCTTTGTCACAGAAAATGTCATTCCTAATTTCCCAGAATTTCAATTCACTTTCAACTATATTCTATGACCAAAGCACCATTAGAATACTTTTTATAGCTAGAATCTTTGCTAATTTTGTATCAACTCAGAACATTTTCTACATATACATCATGTATATGTCATGCCATCTGTGAAAGAGGTCTACGATAAAATTAAATTAAGCCCTTTTTATTTGCATAGCATATTTAGCATTCATTAATTGTTGTAATAATTAATTAATGCTAAATAAGGTAAGTTCTAGCTGTTCTTTTGTCTACCTAGCATTACCCTTATTTAATTTTAAACGGTCAATAATAATAATAAGGTTTAATTATTATATTAGTCTCTATAATTTTACTAAATTTATGATTAAGTTTGTATAATTTTTTTAATTAAATTCCTACCATACTTTTAATTTTATGATTAAGTCCTTTGCGTGTCAAAAATATTAAAATTAACGGAATATTCTTCTAAAAAAATATGTTATCAAAGATCTAATTAGGTTTTTAATTAATTGTGGATACTTTCAATTTGTAGAAAAATATTTTATTAATTCTAATATTTTTTATACTAATAAGAACCTAATTACTAAATTAAAAGTAGTGTAAAGACTTAATTAAAAAAAATTATAAAAATCTAATTATAAATTTTGGCATTATTGCAACCAAACATATTCCAGATGCTATAACTAATTCCAAACGCCTTAGTAGTTAGTAATCTTGACCATAAAAGATCCAATTAAAAAAATTTAGTATAAAGACTCAATTAAAAAAAATAAAAATTTAATTATAAATTTAATAAAATTATAAAAACCAACAAAATAATTAAACCTAATAAATAACGCACAAAAGAAACAATTACTGTCAATTATAGACACAAAAGAAATGCTATATATCTGTCAATGTATAATTTTGATTAACTTTTTTTTTTCATGGTATGTCCAATTTTACAAGTCAAGGTTAAATTGTCACGGATTTAAACTTTATTTAAAGATTTATCGTTGGTTAATTGGTCTGTGTATATAAAATAAAATTCGAATCTTTAATACTTATTTAAACAGATTAATGAACTAACCATTATGCTGATCTAAGTTGGTTACTTTTGATTATCTATAACATAAGAGAATTCGTGGCTAGTTGATGATTTGATTTGATTCTATATAAAGTATGGAGAAACAATTACTTGATCAGTTCATTTGAAAAAGACACTACTGAAGTTGATGTATCAATCAAGAGTATCACAAAAGCTTACATAATATATATATATCATGGAAAATTAAAAGCAGTTCCATTAATATTTATTCCCTTCCCATAATGATTTAATTTTCCCACAATCGTGGCCACATTCGTCAACTAGCTAGGAAATTTATTATTAAAGCTTGTACACATGCAAATAAATGCAGAACTACCAATGTTAGTATATATGGATGAGAGTTTGTATTCGTTAATAATTTTTTTTAAGTTTGATATTCATTGAAAAATAAAAATAGAGCTTATTTACTTGAGAGAATGGTCTATTTTATACTTCTGCAATATTTAAAAAATTAATCATTAAACTTTTGGTCAAATAAATATCCTCATGGACCAAACTGATATTATTAATAATGAAAAGACACACATGTGTATGTTTCTCTAAGAACGTGGACTTTCATGGTAAGAATGTGACCATCAATGTTTTGAGCTTCAATTAGATGCATCTGTCCATTAATACTGTCATTAGTATTTAGAAATTATTTATGGGAAAAGCTCAGTATACAAGCGATTAGGGCTTGTAACTATTACAAGTTCATTAACGCCTAATCCACTAAAATGCGTTGCAACTCCTACGTCACTTACACGCGCTATACAAAGATCCCGCGTTTGTATAACTACCAAATTTAAAAGATTTGTTTCCTTCTTTGTTTTCCTTCTTTCCAAATTTCATCGTTCTTCTTCTCGCGTGTCTTCTCCTGGTTTTTCGATCGTTCTTTTCTTCTCCTTTCTTATTGGTTTGTTCTTCGTCATTGACGTTAGTTCTTCTCTCTGTAACTCCAGCTTCGTTTTCTTTTCGATTTTCTGGTTTCTGAAATCAAAGTTTGAACTCGTTTTGAAGATAATAGATGATTCAACCTCAGATTGTCAGCTGAATCAGGGCGAAGTGGAGCACAAATAGGAAGGAAAACGAGATTAAGAATCAATTGATTACATGTAGCAAAGAGGAAAAATGAAACCCTCATAGCAAAGACTCATTTGATAGGAATTGGAATGATTTTCTGCTAAATTTTGGTCTTGTGGACAACAAGTGGCTTTCAGGTAGTGTTGGGTTAAAATTTGCAGCAGAGGTGTAAATTTAATTTTTTATCGGGTGTATTTATAGTCTGTGTTTGGGTGTATTATGCAGATCTCTATGCAGACCACCATATATGGGTTCCAATCTATCTGGATCACCACTTCATATTATAGTACCTGTAAATCAGACATTTTGAATACACCAGAGAGAGTTTAATTAATTTTGGTCTTGTGGATAACAAGTGGCTTTCAGGTAGTGTTGGGTTAAAATCTGCAGTAGAGGTGTAAATTTAATTTTTTATCGGGTGTATTTATAGTCTGTGTTTAGGTGTATTATGCAGATCTCTATACAGACCGTCATATATGGGTTCCAATCTATCTGGATCACCACTTCATATTATAGTACCTGTAAATCAGACATTTTGAATACACCAGAGAGAGTTTAATTAATTTTGGTCTTGTGGACAACAAGTGGCTTTCAGAAGAAGAGGAAGAGGAAGAGGAAGAGGAAGAGGAAGAGGAAGAGGAAGAAGACGAAGAGGAACCGTTTGAGTGGGGCGCGTGTAGTTACGCTCCATTCAAAATGAGTTAATGCGCGTGTTAATGAAGTTTGGGCTGATAACTTGTAAAACTTGTACGACCTTTTTACTTGTATGTGTAGCAGGCTCCATTATTTATATTTTATACTTTTTATTTAAGATACATACTTTATAAAAAAATTTGGTATCTCCTGATGCATCAATTACCAAATAACTATATTGTTTTAGTGGAATTAATTTTTTAGGATTTAAATTTTTTGTTGCCTGAATACGAATAAAAAAAAATTAGAATAACACACAATAAAATTTACATAAACTATATTAACAATTAAAAATAGTAACATATATAAATCGCCAAATTCAAGAACTGATGTTGAACCGTCAAACTGGCCGGGAACCGGTCGGTCGAACCGAACCGTGACCCGGCCGATTTTTAAATTTTGTCAAAAACGCTGCGTTTTGCCCGCAGATCCAAAAAGTCAGAAACGAACCCTGGCCTTCCCTCTTCAGTTCACTCAGACTTCACTTTCGAGCCTCCACCTTGCAGCCCTCCATTCTCACCTCTCGCACTCAGTGGTCATGCATGCAGTCTCCACCTCGAGCTTCCGGCACAACCTCCGTCCAGCCACCGTCGCCGTCGCAACACCTCCGTCGAAGTCACTCACTGTCACAAGTTTGTGGAGCCAGCTTAGAGATTCACAAAACCCTTTCCGTTGCGAAGTCAGCCATGGAAATCACAGCCACCGCTGCCACTCCTTGCCGTCACGCAGTGTCGTCCTAAGTGACGTGAAGCCCTTACCCCCCTCTCGAGCCCCATTCCTGATTCCTCAGTCTCATACATACTCTCATTATTTCTCCCCAAAACACAACCCTACCCTCCATCGCGCTGTCGTTGGTCGCACTGTCGCCGCCTGGTTCGTCGTGGTCGTTCTTCAATCCTCCTGTTTCGTCGCGGTCGTTCTTCAGCCCCACCGTCGTGCTCCTTGTCCCGCTCTGTGTCTGTCTTGAAGGATCTAGTTCGTTCCTTAATTGATTGAGCAGGTAAGTACATTTATCTTCTGATTCTTCTCCCTTGACTAAGCCTGGTTGAATTGGATTTTTCACAACGATACTACAATCTCTTCTCTCTTTAGAAGTTTTTTTTATTTTTTTAACTGTAATTGTTGTTTTAAACTTTTAATTGATTAGTTAATCTATAAATTTTCATCTTGCTTCTTCAATTGTTGTTATCATTAGTCATTACTGTGATTTAGGATTGTTAATGATCTTGAATATTGATTCTGATATGCTCTGGTTCTATAAATTGATTGATTTGGTTATGATAATTCTTGATTTGAACCTTGCTAAAGTTGTTCTGTTACCTAATTTGTTGGAATTGAACTTGAGCAACAACAAACTAGAAGGAAGCATCTCCTCTGACTTCAGGTTATTCAGAGCTCTTTATTGTTTATTCTCTTTATCTTAGTGGGAATTTGTTGAATGGAACAATACCAAGAGTGCTTGGAGAATTGAAACAGTTGCAGTGGTTGAATCTCTCTCGCAACAATTTTTCTGGCACAATTCCATCTAATTTTAATGGTAGGTCAAGCTTAACTTTGGTCATGTTATTGGTTCTGCTTCTTATCTTTGGATTATTTGGTGTTTGAAAGAAATGCAACCAGAAGAACAATTTTTCATATGGAGTAATGATGGAAAAAATGGTATTTAAAACCATAATTAAAGCTGCCAATAATTTTGATGACAAATATCTCATTGGCATTTAAGGGCAATGATCTGTTTACAAGGCTGAGTTGCCTTCAGGTATGGTTGTTGCTGTGGAAAAAACTTCACATGGAATCAGATGCGGATGATAAGTTCAATTGGAAGGCATTTGAAAATGAGATCAAAGCATTCACAAAATTCAGGCACTGAAACATCATAAAGCTATATGATTTTTGCCAGCATTAACGATTCTTCTTTTTGGTATACAAATTATAATTATGTTTTATTATTTATATTTTATTTATTATTTATTATAAAACGGTTATTTCGGTTGAACCACGGTTGAACCGGTTGAACCTGTAAACCAGTGAACTAGTAGTCAGAACGGTTCGATGACCGGTTCGGTTTTCAGAATCTTGCCACTAGCTGCTTCTTCTTCTGTGAATTGGATTTTTTGTGAAAATTTAGATTTTTTTGTAAAATTTGTTGTGGAATATTGTTGTTACTGAAATTTGAATTTGGAATATTGTTGTTGCTGAATTTGTTGATTGTTATTCAAAGTGCATGTTGCTTGAATTTTCTGATGACGATGATGATGAGGCCATGATGATAATGGTGGTGGTGGTGGTGGGTTCTTGTTCAGCTTGGGCTTTTGGTTGATTTCGGTTGATTTTGGGGAAAGTTCTGATGAAGATGATGATGACCATGATGATACTGATGGTGGTGGTGGTGGTTCTGGTTGGGCGTAGGCTTCTGTTCTAGTGATGGTGGTGGTGGTTGATTTTGGGATGAAGGAGAAGGGTATTTTCGTCCGATGGACGATTTTAAAACAAACTGAAACTTTGGGGACCATTTCGTAGCAAAAAAAAAGTTGGAGACGATTCCAATTTTTGACCTCTACGTTGGGACCAAAATCATACTTAACCCTAATATTTACAATACATAAATTATGAAAATTATTCTAATAACAAATAATGTTTCTAATATGATTATGTTATGGTGATTACTATGACTATAATATTTTTAAAAATGTGTTCAAAATTAAAATAATATTTTTTATTGTTAAATTACATTTTTTTAAAAGTATTACTTAAAAAAATATTACCAAAATATAAAAAAATATAGCTATAATTTTTTTTTTTGTTTCCCACGGTATCCCCCAACCCGGCAGGTCAAGGACTAATCCGTCGCGGTACTGAGCTCCATTTAAGGGTTTGCCGCTGGCCAATGGGTTGCTGCATGCACAAGGCGGGATTCGAACCCCCGACCCGCAATTTGGCTAATAGGTTTTTCTAAAAATATTGCAGCCATTGGTAAACCGCTGCAATTTTGAAAGCAGTTTAAAAAAAAATGTATATTGTGGAGGTTTATAACCCCCACAATTTGCAAAACTACATTAAAAAAAATTAGCTTCATAAAGCTACTCAATTATATTGCTTCTAAATCAAGACATACAAAAATAAGTGCAAGTTAAAAATGGCTAAAATATCACAAGAATAAAGTAGTAACAAATCACAAGAATGACATCTCCAAAACAAAATGCCAGAAGCAAAATGCACATTTTAATAATGGTCTTCCCTAGTGGATAGGTAGCAGAGATTGAGTGCAAAAACTGGAATCCTAAGGAGATATTCCATACTGCCAAATGCTCATAATCAATTATTTGTAGTTCTTGAAAGCACCAGCACTGCCAAATGCTTCATGTATCTCCAAATGCAAAAAATACACAATGTCTACAAGCTTTTCCATTACCTGAAGAGTCCACAATAACATTTTATATTTCTACAAAAATAAAACATACTCAATATAAAGTGGTTGAAAAGACTATGGACCATTCTATTTTTATTGTAGAAGATGAAAATTATTACAATATAAAGAGTTAAACTACACTATTGAAAACACCAACCCAAATGAAACTACCAAACAATAAAAGGAAGTCATTATAATTCAAAGGATTTGGACAGTGCAGCACAAACAAATTCTCAATCTTTATTTTAGATTTTGAGCTCCCACCATAGTAAAACACAAGAATCAGTAAATACACTAGTTTTCTTACCTCCTCCAAAATCCTGGACCACAATGATTTTTTCTTCAAATTTCTCACCAACAGAGTCACTCGTGATGCCCCCACAGGCAGCTGTTTCTGGACACCCTATAGATGCAAAGTCTGTGTTTAATTTTAACTACATACAGGATACCAAGAGTACTCATCAATGAAGATACAAATAAAGGGAATAGTATAGCCAACAGCAAATACAATAAGAGTGTCACATTAAAATAAATCTATGCTGGAAAAATTAGGGGCTCAACAGTCTAAAGCTTATTCAATAAAATTCTAAGCTCAGTGATGAAATAATCAAATAAAAGTGCACTACCTGAGCATCATATGTCCCGACCCTTTGGGTAGGGATATCCAAATTATAACTTAAATGTGGCCGGCCAGATAAATCCTGGACAAGGTTAAGAAGAAAGATATAAGTGTTAAGAACAAACAAAATTTATTTGAGAAAATAAGCTTACAACAAATGGGAATGTAATTCACACTTGAAATTTCTAATTACAATTCAGTAGCCTTGTATGCATTCATTGCTTGAGAATGCATGAGCCTTAATACAAAAGCTAACTTAATTTCAATAGTCCCAAATTATTTTTATGTACATTAATCAGCATGACAATATCGGATTGTTGAATTTTTAAATGTAATACCAAACCTACTCCAATTATCATATACTTAAGCAAGGAAAAAATCACACCTTCTCCCCTAATAATAAGAAACAACTAAACATTGTCCCACTATACGAGATTGATACATGGATTAACATCAACGTGTTCTATAATGAAATCATATTCACACCATTTAAATTTAAACTTTGACTAATGCCTAATGATCATTTCTACAATTGGTAAGCAAATTACCAGTGAAGCGTGTATTAATGCTTCATCAAGTGGAGCAGAGAAGTCACCAAACCGATTAATACCCTTCCTATCACCAAGAGCCTGTAACGAAGCCTAAAGATGGAGTAATAGACAAGTAGTTAAATGCAACTATAATTTTTTTTAAAAAAGTGCATAATTATAAATCTAACTATTACAAGGTAAGAAACTGTAATTGTTTAAGAGTCTGCAAAATATTAACAAAATTGTAATCAGAGTCATGTAGAAGATAGCTGATAATACAATTAAATAGATTGCTATAGACCTTCTATTTTTTGGAAAGTATACTGCAGTCTTCAAATTTGACTAGGCAACCCCTCAAGTGCTCCCAGTTATGAGAATTGTTAAACTATAAATTAATAACCCCATCAAGGACAGAAGCAAAATACTGACTTTATGCTTTACTTAGACAATAATACGATAAATTATTGAAAATTGAAAATTGAATGGCACATCAGTCATCAGCACTCATGCTTTTTATGGTTTCAAAAATGGAAAGTCGTCAAAGAGGAAGTTATTACGGTGAAGGGTCTATGTGGTATCTTCAAGTCAAAGAGAAAGTTATTACGGTGAAGGGAACTTGTGATTTTGATGGAACATCTAAGTTACTACTGAGAATCCTAGTAAGTCTTTGCAGCTTCTTATTTTTTCCATTTTAACTTCCAATCTCATTATCAACCGTATATAACAACAAATGAAGCTATCACATCACAGTTAAGATTGGAAAAATAAGAAGAGATCCAGCCTCTTCTACCAGTTTTATTGGGAAAATAAGTAATGAGGCATAAAGATCAGCATACAATCAGTTTCTATGACTATGATACCAAAAGACAATAGATATCAAGATGTTTCAAAACATTACCTGGCAACCAACAAGTCTATATAGCAGCTGCTGCAGTGCAGGCAACTACTCAATTATGGTAGATGAAATTTGAGATCTCTGTGACTGTAAATATGATCAAACAAGAATTGGGTTTTAAAATTTGAGTAATTTATAAACACACGAGACTGTAAACCATGCCATTAAAAGATCATGAAAAGAAAGGGTAAAAGAGAATAACTGAACGAAGAAACACTAGTAGTGATGCTTCAACTATCTTCCTTTCACTTTCCCCATTTCAGAATCAGTATGATTTAACTCAGAGCTCTTAATCATTACAAGTGGGGCAGATGAATATCATGCCACATGATGGAGTTAGATTAGGAACTTTATGCCTATAACTAGTCACAAGATTATCTATGATATAAATTTGTACTACTCAAAAATTGCCAATTAACATGAATCTCCTAAAAGCACACTGAGAAATGAGAATGATAAGCTCATAATATATAAGATACACACGTACCGAAGTAGAGATTGTCTTTTTTCCATTGGTGGCATGGATAAGGCATCTATACTCAATTGCTTCACCAGCAGTTGCCATTTAATTCCTAACGGCTTGAGACTTCAAGGATGCTAAAAGGCCCACCAAGAACATGAACAAGAAGAATAAGGAGTTAGAACTCACTTTGCAAAAAAATAAAACCTAAAGCATTTGATCAGACCATAAAGTCAATACTAATACAAACATACACACATCTTCAAGTGTAACCCAAACAGAGCCCGTCTCAGTGCTTTGCTCGAACATGCTGGTGAGTTCATTGAGAAACGGATCTAGCTGTAGAAGAATCTAGAAAAAACATGCAAAATAGTAGGGCTTAGAATGAAACAACAACACAACACAACACAACACAATAATACCATGCCGATTTTGCAATCAGAATCCTACTTCATACTTTGGAAGAGAAGGTTAAAAATTAAACAAATAATAATAATAATAATTTCAATTACGGTAGTAGTAAAGGTGCACAATTGTGGAATAGGAACAGAAATGGGAATGGTTATCACAAGGAATGCGTTAAAATTCGAAGAACTGAATTGAATTACCATGGATGAAGCAAAGCAATTACTGGGTATAAAAAAATTAGCAAAGCCAATTTCAAAATGCATAAAAAGAGAGTTCAGAACAAATTAAATCAAACCAAAAAGAACAAACCAGAAGTAATGAGCAGAGCAAAAAGAAAGAGGCACCAATAGCAAGCAAAAGCTAGAACAGAGGCACGCGGAGTCTGAATCTGCAGCTCCAAAGTCGAGAGGCTCGTCCGACGTGAAGCTTTGACAGAGGATCTGAATCAGAAGAAGCAGACATGGGAAAGTAGCTAGAACAAATCTGAACCTGCGATGGGTGCGTCGATGAAGGTTGGAGGTGACGGAGGCAGAAATCTATCGCCGATGGTACCTCGTAGAAGAAGGTTAGGGTTAGCAGGGTTTGGGGATATTTTTGCAAAGAGAGGAGAGAGGGAGAAAGGTGTGTCTGATAAATGGGATTATGGGACTAAGAGAATGAGAGATTGAAATACAGCCAAGATAGATTGACGGCAGTTTTTTAAATTCGCAGCAAAACCGAATCAAATGGCTGCTCTTCCAGCGCTCCCCATTAAAATCGCTGAAAAACTATTAGATAGCGGCTATTGTCAAAAACAGCTACTAATTATTCGCCACTATCTTCCGTTTTTGTGGTAGTGAAAGAAACACTTGAACATACATAATGCGAGAAAGAAACGAAATCTCATTACTCCCTTCAAAATCTACACTTCAATATGCACACTGCGAGAAACAATAAAGATGATTATATACATGGTTAAGAGCTACACACTGTATGTATGTTGCACATGTGTCACCCCTAATCTCTCTCATCATTTTCGTAAAGCAGAATCATATAACATTTTTTGAAAATAAGGTTAATTTCATAGTGAATTTTTTTTTTTTTGGTTTTCTATAGGTTAAGAATTAATCTGTCGCAATACTGAACTTCATTTAAGGGACGACGTGGCATTTTTTATATTAGAACTTGGGTCATATTTGGACCCAAGGCTCACAAACACAACCCTAATACCCCTTATTTATGAGTCATTCAGCTCATTTTTATTAAAGAGAGAGAGAGAGTTTAGTTAGAAGAGAAGAGAGAAGGGAAATTATGAGATCATTATTCATATTCTCTTTCATTTGATTATAACTTTTGATCCGGAGCTCCAACTGACGAGTCGTTTGCGGCCACGCGAAGTTCTTGTCGAGCTTTTCGTCTTTATCTAGGTATTATGGTGAGTATCTCGAAGTCCTCATCCCAATTTTGTTTTTCCCTTTCAATTCGTGTTTTGGTTTGGATTTTGAAAATTTTTTGTGATTTTGGTTATTTAGGGATGCTCTAATATGAGCTATTGGTGGGTTCCATCACCAATTTTAGTGGGTTAAGATAAGACATCACTAAACTCTTGTGGTTAGTTGAATTTGATAAATCCTAGTGTTGATTTTGGTCGAATGTATGAATTTAGATTGAATATATGTTGATTGGAGTTAAGTTGGTGATTTGGAGTGCTTGATATTGGATTTTGGTGGCTGAACTTAGAAGCTTTGAAAAAATGAGTCTTTGGTGATTTTTAGCTTGGGAGGAATCGGTCAAGGTATGATTTAAGTTTCATTTAAATACCATGTAATGTGACATGAAGTCCTACACTAGATGACCCTAGGATATTGTTGAATGTTATGATGGAATGTATGTTATTGATTGAAATTGTAGATGATTTACTATAATGATGTTGTTGATAATTATGAATTGGGTATTGAAAGAGATTGAGCCGAAGGCCATGAACGGGTGAGTTCGGGTAAGTTCTGATGGAATAAAATAAGTGAAATGACGTGATTGTGAATGGTGTGATTATGATTATGATGGTGACAACGAATTTAGAGTGATTAATGTTTGAAAATTAGTGTTCAACGTTTGAGGAGTATTTGAATTGGAAATTGATGATTTGGACAGTGATTGTGTAATTGTGAATTATGTATTGAGTTGATGGACATTGGGTCGGAAGCCACGAATTTGGGCCGGAGGTCGGAAAAGGTAAGTTTGGTAATTCGGTGAGTGCATTGTATGTTGCTGTATGAGATTGAAATGGTAAAATTGGAATTGAATATGTGGAATTCAGAAATGATTATTAGAATAGTGAAATTGAGAATTGAGACGTGAAGTGGATGATTTTGAGTTAAAATGTGAGTGGAGTAGGTTTGAGTTTGGTTGATTGTGAATGTGTGAATTGGAGTGGTTTGAGGTTATTTTGTTGAGTTAAAACTATTTTGACTTGTGAACTTTTGGAAAAGTTGGTAATTTCTATTTTTGGTTAAAATTGATTTTTGGCCAACTTCGGTGAGCCATAACTCGATACTCGGAGTTGAAAATTTTACAAAATTAGATTTTTATAAAAATTTATTTATCGATATTTCCAACGGTTCAAAAATGGTTGAAAAATGAATTTTGTGGAATAAGTTATGAGATTTCAAAATTTGGGGTGAAAAATTGAATTTCTGCAGCATAGCAGCTTTCTGAAAACTGATAAATATGCGTACGTGAATGTGTCACGTGACACAAGTATTAGGCTATGGCCAGTACTCCCGTGTATGCAGACGGGGGCTGCGTACGCGACTTTGGAAAATTTTACACTCGTGCATACGCAACTATAGTCCACGTATGCGACAATGCTAGTTTTGACACTTATGCATACGTGGACGAGGCATGTGTATGCATGACCCCCATTTTTGCCAAAATTGTGTTTTAAAGTTTTCAACTAATCTTCTAGCCTTCCAAACCTCTTTAAGTTTTGTTATGAGTTTAGAGCCGGTGTAATAGAGGATAGAGAAGTTAAGAATGAGAATTTATGAGTTGAGTTAGTGAATTGAGGATGGATGATTGATTGAGTATAATGGGAATGATTTTGATAATGAGAGATGATGATGAATTGATTATTATTAAGTATGATGAGAAGGGTTATGATAATGAGATGGCGGAGATCGATTACGATTGAGTATAATGAGATTGATGATGATAATGAGTGAAATGAATGATGGGTCTAAGTTATTGATAATTGGTGAAGGATGACAGATTGGGGAGGTTGATGATTCCCTTCGAGTTATATGTTATATACGTGAGTGAAGATTTTGACAAGATGATGATTGAGAAGTGTGATGGGTACTATATCCCGTAATGAATAGGCGAGTCGAGGTAGAAGATTTTCTCTCTCGTGTTATGATTCTGAATAAAGAGGCAATAAGATTATTTTATCCCACTCGCGGAATAATGAGTTTAGAAAGAGATACAGGCTTTTCTGCCTGTAAGGTGTACATGGCATTCACTCTGCGAAAGATACAGGTTGTTCTGCCTGCAAGATAAGGAAAGTGATGGTGAAATTGTAAATGGTTGTACAATGATATTGTAACACTCTCACTATCAGAATGTCACGCTCCGGATGCACCACTCTGATAGCAAGAAGTATTACGACGATTTCATATACTTAATAATAAATAGGAGCCTTTGTAAAACTTGAAACCGTATAAACTAATCTTTTTTAAAAAACCGGAAAATACTTTTTCTTGAAGCAAACAAGCATATACATATATTCAAAACTTCTTACATAAGTAGCTTATAAATATAATATACATACAAAACATAAACTCTCCCTCTTACAAGATACAATATTGATAGCGAGGGAAAAAAAATAAATAACTAACTAAACTGATATAACAACAAAATCGTATAAGCAAAATGCGATTAAACTCTTCGTAAACTTCTTCATCTGATTCCTGAAAAGATAAAGCTGTAGGGGGGTGAGAACCTAACCACATGGTCTCACCACGGAGTTTTAGAATTGTCATAAGAAGATATTTAATAAGAAAACTATTTTCGAGCTCAGTGATTATCGTTGTCTTATGAATCTTTTGAAAACCAACGGTTTAACCACCCAAAAATTCAAAACCTTTTTAAAAGAAATCAGTTAACTATTCAAATCCAAAACCTTTCTTTTCGTATAAGAAAAATCTTAAAAGGTTTTCTAGACTGTATGAATGACCAGCTTGTTCCAAGCATAGGTTCATTAAGTCTATGCTGAACCAATTTGATTTTTCATACTTAACTAAACTTCAATCAGAAACCAATCTTGGCTTCATGCCCATTCACGCAATTAATCAGCACTTATCATCAATTCATCACCGAAACTTAATCTCAAAAGTATCACACCAGAGCAAACACAGGTAAAACAGACAAAGAAAACACAGGCATAGATAGCAGTTACAGCAAGTAGCTCGGATAGCAGTTAATAACAGTTAAACAATTAGGCAAACTAAAACAAATTCAATCTCAAACAAAGCATGCAAATGCATATGATACATGTATGCCCTATGGCTATTGAGCTCATTTGTCGGTTATATAGCCAAATCCGGCATGTCCGGTGGCTAACCCAGATACTGTCTCTCTGTTGCGCATTAATACTATTAGCGGGAATACGTGCCCTGTCACCATTAGAGGGGTTATGTGTCCTGTCACCATTAGAGAGAATAGGTGCCTTATAACCCTTACAACCAGAGAGAAAACATAGATATACTTGTCATCAATCATCCTCAACCATGTCTAATTTATCATATTCATTCAATTTCATAATCAAACTCAGTTTTCATCATTATTCTTCCTCATCTCTTTCCCGGAGCTAGTAGACAACGCCACTGCCTCTTACTCGGGGTCTCAACTCTTAATCAAATTTAATTTCATTTTCAAATCTATTTTTTAATATCATTCAAAAATCATATTTTTTAAAATCAAATCTCATCATCCTTCATTCAAATTCAATCATCATCATTCCTCCCATTCCGTTCATTAATAATTCAAACTCAAAACATAATCTTTTTCTTAATAACTCAGAAACAAGTCATATAATCCTTAAATCTCAATCTTTCTAAATGACCACTATAAACGAAGTCTCCATTTTTTATAAAAATTTGGACAAACATCTCCTCTAAAATTCGTACTATACCACCCTTATGGATCCATCAAAACCACATTTTCCAACCCGTTCTCAACCATCTTCAATATCAAACAATTATCAAATATCAAATCCTTTCTAATTTTTAAACCAATTTTGATATCAGATTAGGTTCGATGTTAAACCATTTCAAAATCAAATTATTTCTCTATTTCAATTTATTTCCAATTAATCAAACTCATTTTCAATATCAAACATTTTCAAATCTCAAGAAAACCAATTCGGCAACCGCCGAATTAACAAAATCAATTAATAACTCAAAATATTCAATCTTCTCAAATAACTAATAATTTCAACCAGACAAATAATTACAGTCATCCAAAGCAACTCAATCCAATCCATAAGACTCACGAAATTATAAAAATATATACTTTCTACTTCAATATCTGTTTATAATAATCCTGTAACATAAAATAAATTTTAAGAAAAACCCATACCTCGATCGTGACTTAACTATGCGACAAGCTCCGTTTTCTCTTGGCCTGTAACCTCGGTAGCCATAACCACAACCCATTCCACTCTTGCAGTAACAACAGCAACCCCAAATGCGACATGCAACAACAAGAAATCGATCCTACATTATCGAAACCTCAACATCTTTAACCAAACATAACAGAATAGTGACTAAACTAGTTTTCAAAGCAAAACAACTTACTATACTAAGAAAGAACTGAGAATAGAGCAACCATAGCTCCAACGACCGACTCTGGTAGTGTTTCCCAGCCACCACAGCACTGTTTTCTGGCGACAGAGATGCGGCGGCCAGGACAGTAGTAGCAGTAGAGCTCCAACGGCGGCAAAACCACCCTGCGACCCCTTCTCCCTCCACACGCGTTCTGTTTCTCTCTCTCTTCGAGCTCCTCTCCGCGAACTCTCCTTCTCTAGGTAACTTCGCCGACGACGAGGTTTGGCGGCGACAAGGTAGCGATGCGACGGAGCTTCAACGGTAGTGACGGTGCATGCAGGTTCCCTCCTCCGCACATCCTGCTTTTCTTTCCTCATTGCTTCAACGAAATCGGCGAATCAGAGTTGATGGAAGGAAGAAAGGCATCGGCAAAACACAAATACGGTGACGTAGATCCTCCCAGCGGCAGCTCTCTCTCTCTCTCTCTCTCTCTCTCTCTCTCTCTCTCCGCGATGCCTTCTCTCTTCCTAATAGAAAAACTCTGTGTGTGTGTGAGATGAGGGTGATGGTGATGAGAACATATGGGGGGGTGTGGCTGAGT
>NC_029789.2:31646018-31691589 GCF_000816755.2 Arachis ipaensis
AAATTATTTATAAATTCTAATAAATTTTAAACTTAAAATATCATAAAATTTAATTTAATTACTTTTAGAAAAAATAATTTTTTTAAATAAAATTATCAACAAATATAATAAATTATAAATTACTTGGAATTTAATTTCTAAAAATCCAGGGTCTTACAAATATGATAGGGTACTAACCCTATGACAGATACAAGCTTGTGTGTCTGCGAGGTGTACAGAGTATTAATTGTGCAAAGTGTACAGAGCACTTAATTATGTGAAGTTCTCTTTGTCTGCGAGGTGTACAGGGCACTCACTCTGCGATATATACAGATTATTAACTCTGCGAGATGTACAGGTCACTCACCCTATGAGGCTATGCTATATAGTGAGTAAATAGCAGAGAGGACAATGTCCAGGTTAGCTACCGGATGTGTCGGACTCTAGCAAAGTAACCGAAACGTGAGTTCATGGCCAGTAGGACAGACATGCATCATTTGTGTAACGACCCAATTTTTGGCAGGTCTGGATTACTACCAGTCGTCAGGTGTTACTTTCCGGTAGTCCTATAAAACTCTAGACTCGGTAATATTTACTACATATGAGCTGTTTGTACTAACGGAATCGTGTATGTTAGCTTATTTTTATCATATGTTTTTTCTTTGGTTATCTAAAATTGTTACCAATCTCAACGCAGCCCCATAAACTCAAATTAAATCATTCACAATTCTTTAAGTACCTATACACAATTGAACATATATTTTTCTACATTATCTTAAACAGAATTTTTCATAGAGTCTCATCATCAAGCATACCCATCATAAACCAACAACCGTCAATGTTCAAACATACATTAACTCATCAAACATACAACAATGCATCAATCTATAACAGCAAGCTCAGTAACAAAAGAAGTACTACATCTATTATATCCCTTACCTTGTTTGTTGATCAAACGCATGAAACTTGCCTCTGCTGTCTCTTTGTAACTGAATCCCTATCTCGCTTTTGATGTGGTGGCTGTTTCAAAAATAGGACAAGCTAGAGGAATGGATCAAGGAGTTAGTCAGAGGTTCGAATTAGAGAAGTAAGGAAAGAAAGTAAAATTGCTGGTTCTCACTTTACAGAGAAGCTCGATGAATCAACTAGGTGACTAGGATGAAACTCCTGCTTCAGCTTGGCCATCCTCCTCCTGCTCTCTATTCTTTTCCCGTCGTTGGCCCTTCCTCTCTTTTCTCTGCTTGATGTGTGTTTCGGGGAAGAAGAAAAATTTGAAGCTACCTACCTACATTTATACAGAAGGAAGGATGAGTTGAGCTGTTGATAAGGGCTTCGTGTCTTCTCCTCCTTCCAACACTGCAGCAACGCACCTCTGAGAAGGTGAAACTATGGTTTATGTTAAGTTCCAAGCGATGTTGAGAGAAGAGATAACTAGGGTTGGGTTTAGTTGGATAGGAGGTGGTTTGGTTGGACCAAAGAAAAAGAAACCAATCCGGTTTGGTTCATTAAAATAGTTTGGTTCAATGATTCATTTATCAACTCTTTTCAAAAACAACTAAAGAGATGATTAAAATCTTATGAAAGTAATTATTCCATAGAATAATTGAATCAGAAGGATAATGTTTGAAATCACCAAATCTCGTTGCTAATTAAAACAAAGTAAAATAATATTGAAGCTTAGGACATGCGTTTATCTCACATGGTATATCTATTCTTTTCACTTATCAAGTCTAAATCCGCCTTATTATTTTATGACGCTGTGATTCTCAGATATTTATCGAATTTTCTCATCACAGAATTTTCGAGAATAACCTTGTAGAGAATCAGGGTGTTATATCCCACCCACCTTACAAAATATTTCGTCCTTGAAACTTCAACTATATCTTAAGGATTGAAAACTCTTAAGAAAAATATGTCCACATTACATATCTTACACAGAAAGGAGTTTGATCCTAAGGACACCCATAAGCGAAGTCGATGGAAATTCTTCACGTCCGTGTCTCGTGTCACCATGCTTCCACTGCGCATCATTCACATCGGGCTGTCTTGGATTCATCGTTACCATTCTCATACTATTTCTATCCCAATGTCTAACAGTCAACTGTACTTCTAAGTACAGCAACTGCGTCTCACATAAATGTGGTCATCGGCGTTTAAAAGTTTTATGATGGTGGTCTATCTGATAATCGCATGTGTTGCGAGAAATCCTATATTGATAAATTCGTCTACTCACAGTCATTGAGGTCTTATTCATTCCCAACAATCAACATCAAGGTGATCAGCTTTAACATATCAGGTCAAGTGTGAATAATTCCTGAACAAGCACTTGCAGACGATCATGCTAAATGTATCAATGAACTTACCCTAACAGCATGAGAAAACAAAAGCAGAGTATGCAACGAAACATAGTCAGTCCATTCCCAGGCTCTAGTAGGAACGAACTGCTCTGATACCAAGTTGTAACGACCCAATATCTGGCAGGTCCGGATCACTGCTATTCATCAGGTGTTACTTTCCGTAGCCCTATAAAACTCTAGACTCGGTAATATTTACTACATATGAGCCTTTCGTACTAACGGAATCGCGTATGTCAGCTAATTTTTATCATATGCTTTTCTTTGGTTATCTAAAATTGTTACCAATCTCAACGCAGCCCTATAAACTCAAATTCAATCATTCACAATTCTTCAAGTACATATACACAATTGAACATATATTTTTCTGCATTATCTTAAAGAGAGTTTTTCATAGAGTCCCATCATCAAGCATACCCATCATAAACCAGCAATAGTCAATGTTCAAACATAAATTAATTCATCAAACATACAATAATTCATCAATCCATAACAGCAAGCTCAGTAACAAAAGAAGCACTATATCTATTCTATCCCTTACCTTGTTTGTTGATCAAACGCACAAAAACTTGCCTCTGCTGTCTCTTTGTAACCGAATCCCTCTCTCGCTTGTGATGGTGGCTGTTTCAAAAATAGGGCAAGCTAGAGGAATGGATCAAGGAGTTGGTCAGAGATTCGAATTAGAGAAGTAAGGAAAGAAGGTGAAATCACTGGTTCTCACTTTACAGAGAAGCTCGATGAATCAACTAGGTGAGTATGATGAAACTCCTGCTTTAGCTTGGCCGTCCTCCTATTGCTCTCTATTCTTTTCCCGTCGTTGGTCCTTCTTCTCTTTTCTCTGCTTGACGTGTGATTCGGGAAAGAAGAGAAATTTGAAGCTACCCTACCTACATTTATACAGAAGGAATGATGAGCTGAGCTGTTGATAAGGGCTTTGTGTCTTCTCCTCCCTCCAACATTGCAGTAACACAGCTCTAAGGAGGTGAAACTATGGTTTATGTTGAGTTCCAAGCGGTGCAGAGAGAAGAGATAACCAGGGTTGGGTTTATTTGGATAGGAGGTGGTTTGGTTTGACCAAAAGAAAAGAAACCAATCCGGTTCAAAGTTTAGTTCAATGATTCATTTATCAACTCTTTTCAAAAACAACTAAAGAGATGATGATTAAAATCTTATGAAAGTAATTATTCCATAGAATAATTGAATCGGAAAGGTAATTTTTGAAATCACTGAATCTCGTTGTTAATTAAAACAAAGTAAAATAATATTGAAGCTTAGGACACGCGTTTATCTCGCATGGTATATCTATTCTTTTCACTTATCAAGTCTAAATCTGCCTTATTATTTTATGACGAGGTGATTCTCAGATATTTATCGAATTTTTTCATCACAGAATTTTCGAGAATAACCCTGTGGAGAATTAGGGTGTTATATCCCATCCACCTTAAAAAAATTTTCGTCCTCGAAACTTCGAGTATATCTTAAGGATTGAAAACTTTTAAGGAAAATACGTCTGCATTACATATATTACATATAAAGGAGTTTGATCCTAAGGACACTCGTAAGTGAAGTCGATGGAAATTCTTCACGTCCGTGTCTCGTGTCACCATGCTTCCGCTGCGCATCACTCACATCGGACTGTCTTAGATTCATCATTACCATTCTCGTACTATTCCTATCCCAACGTCTAACAGTCAACTATACTTCTAAGTACAGCAGCTGTGTCCCACATAAATGTGGTCATCGGCGTTTAAAAGTTTTATGATGGCAGTCTATCTGATAATCGCATGTGTTGCGAGAAATCCTATATTGATAAATTCGTCTACTCACAGTCATTGAAGTTTTATTCATTCCCAACAATCAACATCATGGTGATCAGTCTTAACATATCAGGTCAAGTGTGAATAATTCCTGAACAAATGCTTGCAGATGATCATGCTAAATGTATCAATGAAGATACCCTAACAGCATGAGAAAATAAAAGCAGAGTATGCAACAAAGCATAGTCAGTCCATTCCCAGGCTCTAGTAGGAACGAACTGCTCTGATACCAAGTTGTAATGACCCAATTTTTGGTAGGTCTGGATCATTGCCAGTCGTCAAGTGTTACTTCCCAATAGCCCTATAAAACTCTTGACTCGATAATATTTACTACATATGAGCCTTTCGTACTAACAGAATCACGTATGTTAGCTTATTTTTATCATACGCTTTTCTTTGGTTATCTAAATTTTTTAACAATCTCAATGCAACCCCATAAACTCAAATGCAATCATTCACAATTATTTAAGTACATATACATAATTGGACATATATTTTTTCTGCATTATCTTAAACAGAGTTTTTCATAGAGACTCATAATCAAGCATACCCATCATAAAACAGCAACCTTCAACGTCAAACATACATTAATTCATCTAACATACAACAATTCATCAATCCATAACAGTAAACTGAGTAACAAAAGAAGCATTCTGTCTATCCTATCCCTTACCTTGTTTGTTGATCAAACGCACAAAACTTGCCTTTGCTATCTCTTTGCAACCGAACCCCTCTCTCGCTTGTGATGGTGGCTATTTCAAAAATCGAGCAAGTTAGAGGAATAGACCAAGGAGTTGATCAGAGGTTCGAATTAGAGAAGTAAGGGAAGAAGGTGAAATTGCTGGTTCTCACTTTACAGAGAAGCTCAATGAATCAATTGGGTGAGTAGGATGAAACTCCTGCTTCAGCTTGGCCGTCCTCCTCCTGCTCTCTATTCTTTTCCCGTCGCTGGCCCTTCCTCTCTTTTCTCTACTTGATGTGTGTTTCGGGGAAGAAGAGAAATTTGAAGCTACCTACCTACATTTATACAGAAGAAATGATGAGCTGAGCTGTTGATAAGGGCTTCGTGTCTTCTCCTCCCTCTAACACTGCAACAACGCAGCTCTAAGGAGGTGAAACTATGGTTTATGTTGAGTTCCAAGCGGTGCAGAGAGAAGAGATAACTAGGGTTGGGTTTATTTGGATAGGAGGTGGTTTGGTTTGACCAAAAGAAAAGAAACCAATCCGGTTCAAAGTTTGGTTCAATGATTCATTTATCAACTCTTTTTAAAAAACAACTAAAGAGATGATTAAAATCTTATGAAAGTAATTATTCCATAGAATAATTGAATTTGAAGGGTAATTTTTGAAATCACCGAATCTTGTTGCTAATTAAGACAGAGTAAAATAATATTGAAGTTTAGGACACACGTTTATCTCGCACGGTATATCTATTCTTTTCACTTATCAAATCTAAATCTGCCTTATTGTTTTATGACGAGGTGATTCTCAAATATTTATCGAATTTTCTCATCACAGAATTTTCGAGAATAACCTTGTGGAGAATCAGGGTGTTATAATTTGCATATCTTTGATTTGTTTGGGTTTGCTTAATTGTAATAGTTTGCCTAATTGAATATATGCTAATTGCTTTACTTAAATCTACTTGTGTATTACTTGTTTGCATTGCTTGTGATTGTACATCTGAGAGGTCCCTCATGCTGGTGTCGATTGACGCTGAGTGCTGTCCTTGTTAAGATAAAATGACGAAATGATTGAATAATAAAAATAAATATTGAATGAGATGATTTGAGCACTCTAGGTAGATGTAGTGGAGTGATTCCACTTGCTCCGGGTGGAGATTTGAGGTGTTGATATAGAATCACTAAGTCGAATTATTTGAGGACTGTCCTGATTAAAGTTGGAGTATTGTGGAAATAAAGAGAAAAGTGAATTAGAGTAGAATCCCGTATGATAGTTGCCTAATTACGGAATAGTGAGAACCTAGGATAGAAATATTGAGATATAAAGATTAGGATTGCTTAGTTGCATTTCCTACTATCTTATATTGTATTTATTAGGCACTTTTACCGTACTAGAAACCCATAGGTCAGGGTTCTCATTCTGTATATCTCCTTTGTTTTTCAGATGCAGGTCATGGTGCTCAGCAATGAGCTGAGATTCGTCTGGGAGACGGCAAAGTTTACTGGACTCTTATTTTATATTTTGTTTAGAACCTCTCCTTAATTATTTTGAAAAACTTATATATATATATATTGTATGTATGTATGTATGTATGTATGAATGTATGTATATATGTATGTATGTATGTATTTTTATTCTGAAAATTTGCCTATAGAGGCCTTGATGTATATTTTAGGAGAGATAGAAAATGTTGTTGTCAACTGATTTTTATATCTATAACCCTAGCCGACCTAAACTTCGCAGGTCGTGACTGGTGGATATCATATTTATGTTTATATATATCCTGTCTTTATTCTATTCTTCCTTTCATGTTTTATTTTATTTCCGTTTTTCGATTGCACTTTTCAATCAATACGTGAGTGTTTCCGTTTGCGATTTTTCTTTTACTCCTTTTCAGGCTTTTCGTTTAATATTTCCTTTCAATTATATATGTATTATAAATACACCTTGAGTCATACTAACTTATTATCATTGACTTATGACTCGAGCATAAGGATTTGAATATTAGGGTGTTACATAAGTCGGAGGAGGAGATTATAGAGTTCATGAGAAAGCGAATGTGGAGGATTCAATGCTGTACCTAATGGCTCCAAGTTTCAGGGGATTCGTTGTTATTGACACAGTGCAAGCCATGGTGGTTTCTATTTTGGTGGTGAATGATGGAATGGTGTTGGTGGTAGTCGCATCTAATGCAACGGATGTCGTGGTCATCATCGATGTTGTGATGATGGATACGGAGGATGAAGCGGTGAAAAAGAGTAAATCGCTAAACAAAGTTCTTAGTGGCATACATGGATACCACTCGAAAAGAGACTATGAATTTTCGTCCCTTAAAAAAAGGTAAATATACCACTTGAATTTAGAAATTGCTGCTATGAAGTTCATTAGGTTTAGCCATCCGTGTCTTTATTTTAAGCATGCACATTTCTTGGATCAACCTCAAAATTAAATGCTTGATAACCCCTACTTTTTGCAACTTGAGAGAAAATTACAGAAGATTTTTTTTTTTATTTTGATAACCCCCACATCGGCAATAATTTGATAGAAATGTGTTAAAAATTTGATAATTGTATTTATTTGGCATTATATACCACATTCAATAATAAAAAGATTATAAATTAACATGATATCATAACATAAGGCACTTAAGTATTTCTTAAAAGAAAAATTTAGCAACCTAAGATTAGGACCAAAAAGTAAGTTGTCAAAAGATATTAGCATGAGTGATGTACCACCATTCATTCATTTATTGTTCAATCTTCCATGGCTACGAGGAGTACAGTTCAGTATTTGATTCAAAGGGTTTTTACGGGAGACAATTGACTTGGGGCTGCTCCTCAGGGGTCAGGGCCACACTTCTTCTTCCTCTTCTCAGCAAATCATTAACAAGGAACATGAGTATACAAGGCTCACGAGTAAACTCCACTCCCCTTCTTTCTCCTCAATTTATTTGCGAAAACTTCCCAAATACTATTTTTATTCTTTCTGGATGTCTCTAATTTTTACTTTTCCAATGCTATTATTCATGTTCCATTGAACTTACATAATTCTCTTTGATTAACTGATATCCTGAATTGTAATCAGAAAATAAAAAAAATGATTATTTGTGAGTAATGCACTTTTATCTACTGTAATAGTCTATCAATTTAGTTAAGGCTAGGAATTAATTTTTGTTGTTTTAGATCAAACGATTTCTCTAGAAACGTGTTTGTTGTATGCCATTGCATATGTGATGTTAATTAATTGTTCTTTTATACTATGAGTATTCATGTTAACATTTTCTTTAAATACTAAGAATTTTTCCATCTATGAATATTAGCATATTTATTTAGTAAATTTGATATTTGTAATATAACTAATACTTATTTTTTTTCTGATGCTTCTTGGAATAACAACAGTGTTCATTGAATAGTTTATTATGTCTTATTCCTGAGGCAATATAATTTAAATCTAAGATAGTTAATAATAATTATCATTCTTATATGCAGCAGTACAAGATCAGACTTATCTGGAGTCTATATTATTCTAAATAAGTAAAAGATATTCTGTATGATATTCTAATTAGTTTGTGCTAAAGATCTAATACTTTTATTGTCAATGGTTCACACAAAATCTAAATTGGCATTACATGATCCATCTCGGCCAAAAGTAAATAGATGTGACTACAATTTTTTTTATTGATAACTCTTTGAGGTTTTGTCCTTTATTCCATAGTTAAAAGAGACTGATTAGTAAGAGAATTTGTGCTTGAAATATGTATACCTATACCAATGTAAAAGTATCATAAATAATAATACTGAAATGTTTTGCTTATAAAACATCTTTGTTTGGTTGAATAATATCTCGAGAAAAATAGAAGCTATAAGACGCAATTATTAGTTTATCCTAAAAATGTTAACTTATTTTCTATACGTTCTGTTTTTTCATCTATATTATAGCTAATAATTTGTATTACTCTTCATACACAAGAAATTTTTAATATTTTTACATTGATCAGATAACATGTCATATTTTATTTTTTTAGCAATACTCTATTAATCTATTAATTATTAAACCAATTCTCTTACACGAGTTGTAAAAAATTTTAATTTTTTCTATTTTTTATTTTTTAGTTTTATTAATTGAAAAATTTGTTTCAACTGTCGAAATTAATAATGGACAAATGCACCCTAAATGAAATAATACATATAATTCATATGTATAAATTAATTAATTCATATATGCATTGTTAGATGACTTTAATGATAGATAAGGGCTCCTCATTTCGTTGTGTATGTTATTATCTTTGACTATTAATAGATTTTGGAATTAAATTTTAACAACCATGGTATTATACTCGTCCAAGCCATTTTTTGTTCATCTTTCAAAGATAAAATCAAATCAGGCTAAAGGGTATTAATTGAGAATACAGTAGTTTTCCATAACATTATTTATTTATATATAATTTTAAAACCTATTTAATAATATAATTTTTAGGTGACTTTATTCTTATAATTCAATTTAAAACAAGATGCCCATTTTTTGTAAAATTAGATAACTTTGTCCATTCTTTTTCTTGAAAGACTTCATTTAGTGCTAGCACTTACATGTCACATATTTGTTTATAATGCACTTTTATCTACTGTAATAGTCTATCAATTTAGTTAAGGCTAGGAATTAATTTTTGTTGTTTTAGATCAAACGATTTCTCTAGAAACGTGTTTGTTGTATGCCATTGCATATGTGATGTTAATTAATTGTTCTTTTATACTATGAGTATTCATGTTAACATTTTCTTTAAATACTAAGAATTTTTCCATCTATGAATATTAGCATATTTATTTAGTAAATTTGATATTTGTAATATAACTAATACTTATTTTTTTTCTGATGCTTCTTGGAATAACAACAGTGTTCATTGAATAGTTTATTATGTCTTATTCCTGAGGCAATATAATTTAAATCTAAGATAGTTAATAATAATTATCATTCTTATATGCAGCAGTACAAGATCAGACTTATCTGGAGTCTATATTATTCTAAATAAGTAAAAGATATTCTGTATGATATTCTAATTAGTTTGTGCTAAAGATCTAATACTTTTATTGTCAATGGTTCACACAAAATCTAAATTGGCATTACATGATCCATCTCGGCCAAAAGTAAATAGATGTGACTACAATTTTTTTTATTGATAACTCTTTGAGGTTTTGTCCTTTATTCCATAGTTAAAAGAGACTGATTAGTAAGAGAATTTGTGCTTGAAATATGTATACCTATACCAATGTAAAAGTATCATAAATAATAATACTGAAATGTTTTGCTTATAAAACATCTTTGTTTGGTTGAATAATATCTCGAGAAAAATAGAAGCTATAAGACGCAATTATTAGTTTATCCTAAAAATGTTAACTTATTTTCTATACGTTCTGTTTTTTCATCTATATTATAGCTAATAATTTGTATTACTCTTCATACACAAGAAATTTTTAATATTTTTACATTGATCAGATAACATGTCATATTTTATTTTTTTAGCAATACTCTATTAATCTATTAATTATTAAACCAATTCTCTTACACGAGTTGTAAAAAATTTTAATTTTTTCTATTTTTTATTTTTTAGTTTTATTAATTGAAAAATTTGTTTCAACTGTCGAAATTAATAATGGACAAATGCACCCTAAATGAAATAATACATATAATTCATATGTATAAATTAATTAATTCATATATGCATTGTTAGATGACTTTAATGATAGATAAGGGCTCCTCATTTCGTTGTGTATGTTATTATCTTTGACTATTAATAGATTTTGGAATTAAATTTTAACAACCATGGTATTATACTCGTCCAAGCCATTTTTTGTTCATCTTTCAAAGATAAAATCAAATCAGGCTAAAGGGTATTAATTGAGAATACAGTAGTTTTCCATAACGTTATTTATTTATATATAATTTTAAAACCTATGTAATAATATAATTTTTAGACATTTCTATTATTCTATAATTTTGTTCACAACTTTAGTTTATAATTATTCCACTACAAGAAAAATCACTTTTAGCGGGCATTTATTTTATTTTTAGCGGCAATAAAAATAGTCACTAATACATTTACTGGCAAATAGACATTAGCCGTCTTATACTTTGTCGCTAAAAAGTTTTGACGGCAATTATAACATTTGTCGGTAAAGACCTTTTTAATGGCTGCAAAAAGTATATAACTTTTAGCAGCCATTTTCTTGCAATTTATATGTCCACCAAAAATAATTCTAAGATTGCAATATCATTCACTTTTAGTGGCCATTACTATTGCCGCCAAAACCTATTTTACCGGTAATTTATATGGCCACTAAAAATAATTCTAAATTATAATATTATTCACTTTTAGTTGCCATTACTATTGCCGCTAAAATCTTAAGACTTTTTTAATTATACTCACTCTTTTAGAAACAACAACCTATCCTTTTTTTAATTTCAAATTATTTTTAGCAACAATTATTATTATTGTACATAATATGAAAATATTTTATTAAATTTAAAATATTTATACACAAATTTCTCTTGAAAAGTAATAAAGCATAATACAAATTTAAACAACACAAATACTTCTCTTGAAAAGTAATAAAACATAATACAAATTTAAACAACACAAATACTACAAGTTTATGTTACATTAATAATTAGCACATAGCTAATGATCAAAATTAAGTGAGTATTTTATATCATGATCATTGCAAATACCACTACTATCCCCATAATTCACATAATTCACAGTAACAACCAATCCTAAACTAGAAAGTGTTTAATAACCCTTCTTTATATAACTTAATAAAGTACCGGAGGCCAAAAATTACACATAATGCAGCAAGTCAAAAAAGAGTTGTTGTCCAAAATCATCTCTATCTTTGGCAAAGTTGTACAAGTAAATATACATGATGATGGTTGGCTCAGCAACTCTAAGTATGAGAAGAGGTTGACCACCAAATATTGAGTGTATGATTTCACTTATGGCCTTAGAAGCCAGTGTTTCTACTCTACTCAAACTTCCATTACATTCAAATTAAACTTGATTACAAATTTGCATATCTTGTATGGTATATAAATAAAAGAGACATGCATGCAGGGGAATAAGATGAAGTAGGTACCTGTGTCTCTATTGATTCGCTCTCCAAATGCAATAACTGGAAGTGCAAAAGTAAAGAAATTATAGTTAGTTAGAGCCAATATCCTGAAGTTAATCAAAATAAAAAGTAAAGTGGTCATTAACTACATAGTTATTTATTTATTTATTTATAATTTTTGAAAAGATAACTAAAAAATCAACTTGCCCAAATCTTGAGTGTATAGCAGAAGACCAATATTGTTTATAGTGAACATATCTTGCACGAATATTGTTTACAACACCCTTGAAAGGTGATTTTAAGCTCTCCATTGATTCAAGTTTAGTTCAAGAAGGACCTATTCATTTCAAAATGTGTCAATGGTAGGGACATACCTGATTCCAGGCAGAGTTGTTGAAAATGTCTTATTTAAGAAGTTGGCTAAAATAATCGAGTTCATTTTCCCATCCTCCTAGTGCTTAGAAAACTCACTGTCCAAACAAAACAAACATAAACTAAATTTTCATTTCACATTTGAGTAGTGAATTACAATAAATATAGTTCTCAAATTAACAAACATAAACTAAATCTTCTTCTTCCTATTTGGGTTATAATAATAAATGAACTTTATAATTTAGCTTTTTACTTCACTAATTCATAACTTTAATTAGCTATTAAAAGCTTCCCTTAGCATGTGAACCAAAGATCAAGTGCAAAAACATAAAAAATAGTATTGTATCTAACAAATATTGACAAGAGTGAAATAAATAAAATGATGAAATGATGAATTGTACCTGTATTGGTGACATATCCCTCTTCATGTAATCCAAAGGGGTCCAATTGATAACATTAGAACAAGTGTTGGAGCCAAAAATGCAACTCCTAATAGTGTTCCAGTATCTAGGATCCTTGATTCTCTGTCTCACCCTACCAGGAACTTCAACACCACCACCCTTGCTTGTCACACCAAAACCAAACATAGTCAAACTAATGAATGCTGCTATCAGGATCAACATCACCACCAGGTAACATTAATTGAGATTGTTCTGCATCACCACCAATGCTGCTATTAGGATCAATATATATATTAGCACAAATTAATTGTTCTACACTCCACACTCCACAAACTGAAACCCTAAAACGTGTATTGACATATATTATAACATTTACCACTCATATTAAGATATAAATATAACTATTGTTAGCTTATGTGAACTTCATCTATTACTCAAAGGAAACCAAACATGGATTGCTTACCCGTGGAAGAGAATCTTGCCAAATCTTGCAACCAGTGAAGGCTTAATTTGTTCAAATTCGGGGTTTTAGGCCTTCATTTCAGTCCTCACATTTTTGAAAGAAGAAAGCAAGTACTCAATGGTTTTAGCTGCCATAATTTCCCAGGGGTTTCTTGTTGCATGTGTCCCTGTGATGTACACGAGTATTTAGTCTAAAAACACATTTCTCAAAAGATAATGAAGAGTGTGTAGTGTAACCTTGAGATTGATGCTGGTTGCTCTCAACTAAAGAGTAGCCATAAGAGGAAACGGCCGAAGATGTTGCAAGCCTTGATGATCTCGGTGTGCTGATCACTGATGGCCACAACTACAATGAATTCAAGGAGGTTTGGAAAATCGAAGGGAAAAGTAAAAAACAATGAATTATTGGAATCAGAAACTGATAAAGCATTGCTAAATCACTAAGAGAAGAAAAACCTAAAATTTTGATAACGAAATTCTGAATTAGTGAATTACCGGTTTAGCCTACAATAAGTTCATGCAATAGAGAACTAAGAAAAGTGAAATCCAATCAGGAAGAACAATTAACTCAGATAAAACCACAAATTGATAAGAGATATGGAAAAAGATTGTAGTAGAACACAAATTAGAGCACAAGAACATAAATGAGAGGAAGATTAAGGAACTTGTACCTTATGACTAGAGAGCGATTCAAATTTCAATCATAATGTAAGCCTAGAAAGGCCTTCGCCGAGAGTGGCCAAGCCGGCATCGGATAAGCAGAGTGAATCGGGATTGGTCTCGGTGGAAGAGGTGTCGTCGGCAAGGCAATGCACCTTGAGAGAGCGCCTTCCGGCGGAAACGGGAAGAGCGAGGGGAAGGGGAATGGAGAGGCGCTCGTCGATGTAGAGGTTGCAGAGATTGGAGAAGCGAAAGGGGACAAGGTGGAGGAAGATGTCAGGGGAGACGGAGGCGCCGATTCGGAGGGTGGAGATGACCTAAGGCGGCGACGACGGTGGCGACGGTGACGACGGTGGCGACGGTGACAGTGAGCTTAGGGTTTCCGCGCTGAGCTCTCCCTTCCCTTTCTCGCACTCACACCCTCTGATTGCATTTCCCCTCTATTGCAAATTTGTAATTGACCAACAATTATTAAGAAAAAGTTATTTTAATAAAAATAATACTAACCATAGTACTATGGCCACTAAAAATTTTTACTAAAACATAGTTTTTCAATATTTTTAGTGGCAATAATAATAATTGTCATTACAATATATAATATTAATGGCAAATATATAATAGCCGCAAAAACATAACTTAAATTATAAAAATAATGGCTATTGTTTTATTGCCATTAAAAATTTGTCGCTAAAACTAATTATTCTTGTAGTGTTCTATAATAATGTGTTTATTATAATTTAACGACATTCGTAATCTTAGCTTATATGTTCTTGCAAGTTCTTCAAAAGTTAGATGACTTTATTCTTATAATTCAATTTAAAACAAGATGCCCATATTCGTAAAATTAGATAACTTCATCTATCCTTTTCTTTCTAGACTTCATTCAATGCTAATACTTACATATCATATATTTATCTTTGTATGTGTTGTCCCTTAATTTTTTTTCGAGACAACAAAGAACCTAACACCTGCACGTTTTCATAGGAAGTTATGATTGCGTTTCACAACTTCTAACCAATAATTGTTTGTTTTTTAAGTTCATTATTATGTTACTGACTTTTTTATGCTTTAGTTCTTTGACTTTTTTCTCTAGACAAACCTACAAATTACCTCATTTGGTTACTACTATATGCAAGCTATTATAAAGCTGATCCCAAATAAATATATCCAAATAATTAATCATTTCATGTTTGAGAAATAAGTTCTCCACAATAAATAATTGTATGTATATATATAATCCATGAAATCTATTCCTTCTTATACCTTACTATCATTTGCCACTTCTCCGTAGCAATGTCTTCCTCCAGGTTTGATGATCAGGGTTATTTCTTTTACATGAAAATCAACCCCGACATGATTAGTTATGAATCGTTATATCATTGCTTCTCTTCAGATTGTGTCATTTAGTTTATTATTTATTTTTTTTCCCTCGTTATTTGAATTTTCTTGATTTACTTTCCATATTAAATTCAAGATATGGGTGAAATCTTGTCTATCTTCTTCAAGAGGTGCAAGAATTCTTTAACTAATGAGTTAATGTTCTATGACTTAGCTGGTAATGAGATTGAAGTTGCTATCGAGAAGGGGTACCGAACTAGCATTATTTTTAATGGCTACAACAACTCTGCGTTGTTGTATGGTTTGAAAGAAAGTGGTTGATTGTAGGTTTGCTACGTTGGTATGAACAAGTTTCTCACCGACAAAGTAAAAGACTACAACATAGTTGAGAAGCAATCCTGCCCCCCCCCCGGGTCAAGCTTTCTTAGACATAAAACCTTCAATATTGTTGAGGAGGTTATAAACTTTTGTTACTATTCTTTCGAACGTAACTATTTTTTGAGCCATTGTTAAAGTCTTCAACTCCCTATCATGTGAGAAAATCTCTAATGATTGGCTAAACAAATCACCCTCTGAAGAATTTTAAATTGGTCAATTTTTTCACCTAGAAAATCTATTCAATGATATTAATGTTGTTCAACCCAGCATGGATTTTGAATTACTCAACATCTACAAGGATTATACTAATCCATACTTTGACCCTATTCTATATTAATCTGATCCTAATCCCATCAAACAAGTTCTTTCTCAAATCAAATGTACTTCAACTAAGAATAACACTTCTAATAATAATGAAAGTTAGACTTTTGGTTTCCTTATAAGTATGTTTGATAATTCTCAACTCAATCTTAATACAAGTTTATCTAAGACAGAATAGTCTAAAAGTTTATCACCAGTTTTATTCAGTTACTCTATTCAAGTAATAACTCAACCCAATTCTCCTAATCATCGATAATTATATTCAATTGAGAAATCCGTGTCTGATTATCAAGTAACACATTATTCAATGGTAAAGTTTCCTTTCCTTAGTTTTGCCGTTTGCTATTATTTTATTCATGGTTAAACTTATTTACTCCTTTTTCCTTTTAATTTTATTCAGTTGTTGCCTTCAAAATTTGCTTCTGTGGCATTTCTTCCAAGATTGCCATGTATTGATGTATGACAACCAACTAGACCATCGTTCACAATGGATCTTCAATGGAGTGATTCTGCTTCATCAGAGGTATTTCTTCTCGAAAATGGCATAGATTCTGCCTTCAATATGGAATAGTGCAAGGGAGGGTGGTCAAGTTTACCATCCCTATTGATGATGAAAAATCAATAACCTTAGAAGTTTTGAGAATTTAGTATTTAATAGGATTTTTATTCACTATATTACCATTTTGATCCTTTTGGTTACTAATTATAATATAGATTTTTTTATAATTTTCTTATTCGCTCTTCTATTTATATATGTAATGGATATAATATATTTGATCATAGTGATATATTTATGAAATCATTTTCTTATGCGTCATATTTCTTTAAAACATGTTTATTTCATTTTGGTTTTTGGTTTCTTCCTCTGTGCACTTTTAGCTTTATATTCCTCCATGTTATTCATACGACCACTACCAACTTATTAACCAAGTTTATAAATTTCTCATTCATCACCACTATTTATCTTTTAATCTTAAATAAACTAATTAATTTAAATCCATGGCTATCATATCTCCTTCAATATGTACAGTATTTTATATTGATTTAACATTTAACATTATACATAAATTCTATATAAATCAGTCTCTGACATTTCATTGGTGTCAACACATATTACAATTTGTTGTAATCCAATCCAGGATTGTGACGAACAATTTTTCGTTACACTGTTGCTTTTGTTTCATGCATTTTAATTTAATATTATAAATAAACTCCCCCACTAATGTTTGTAGTACACTATAATTTAGTAACAATCTGATTCATATATTAGTTATCACTTTACCTTAATTATTGAAATATACTCTCGAAGTCAGTATTTCATAATTCAATATCTACCATACTATTATGGAATTATTTCTTTACGTGAATTTAATTACATCTGGTATTAAGAATTTTACGTGCAACCTTTTTCTTTGGCAGTGTCAATTTCGTTATACTCAGTTACATTGATCCGTCCTATTTTTTTTAGCAAGTTATCATACTTGTTTACAACGGTCACTAACCTCGTAAACTAATGTTTTATAAAAATGCATTAATTTCTTTTACAGGACTTCACTCATTATTCTTCATGTTATAAATATGCAACTCATTTCATCTGTTCTACCACACCAAGAAATCTACTCAGCCATTTTCTAACCAAAACTTGCTTATACCTTTTTCATTCTCCTTAACTAATTTTAAGCAATATCTCGACATTTCAAATTAATCAAGGATATTGAGGCTGCTAATGAAAGTCAAAACTATATGTTAAAAGTAAGAATTATCAAGTTATGATCGATCTCTCAAAAGAACAAAAATTTCAAAAATTCATGGTCGTGATAGTAGCAATGGATGAAGTGGTAATGTTATATTTTGCAAGATATTCTATCATTAAAACTTTTTTAGTTACTGTTCTTCTTTAAGTTAATTTGAAATTATCTCATGTGTAGGGTGATCATATCTAATGTTCAATTAGGAGTCCTCACAAAAGGTTATTTGAAGGTGATTTATCTGAGGGTAAGATTTACACTATATCAAACTTCTCAGTTGCATTAAATGATCAGAAATATAAACCCGCAAATCATTTGTACCAGATTTATTTCAAGAGAGAAACTTAGCTTAGGGTGGTAATAGATATCAACTTCCTTGCCGATGTCTTTTGTTTTGTTCCCAATGAGCTTATTCTTAACCATAGTAATGCTCAATCGTATCCTATTGGTACGTGTTTCTACAAAATTTAGTTATTCATGTTTTTTCATTCTTAAACGCACAAAATTTCAAATTTATATTAACTCTTTACAGATGTCATAGGACTGCTCATTACTAAAGGAGATATTATTGAGTTCTCAAGGAATGAACATAAGTCAATCCACATTGTCGTTGAGCTAGATGACATGGAGTAACTAATTACATTCTTAATATTTTTTTTATATGTTGTGTACATAGTATATTATAACTCTATCACTTTTGAATTTTTTTTCCTTCTTCTAATATTGATTAATTTATGTTTTTTCTTCTAGGGGACACGACAAGATCAGGTGGACCCTGTGGGAGAAATTTGCTACAAGATTGGTCAAACATATTGAGAAAAAAAAAACCTCTGAGTATATTATCATTATACAATTTGCGAAATTCAACATGTTCAAAGGTGGAGAATTACAATCATATAGTTACTCAATATCTGAATTAAGAATCTTTCTTTCTTAACCATATTTATTTATCATTAAATAGGGACTATGGGTATATCAAATACGAATTATAATTTTATTCTCTATATCAACCCTGACTTCTAGGAGGTTAAGAAATTTCGAAAGAGGTTATGCCATTCAATATTTTTTATGCTATTTATGTATACTATTTATATTGCTACATTAGTTTAAATAATTAACGTTTTAATAATTTTATTACAGAATTATAATGTCCGAAGTCCCTTTTTTAAATCAGTTGAGTAACACCCTACCATACTTAATCTTATACTTAAGTCATAAGACTGAGATAGTAAGGTATTACGACCTCTAATCGGATAAAAACATATATAATAACGGGGAAAGAGATACTTAACTATGAGCCTTGAAAAATGGGTAAAACAAAATTGCAAATTTAAAAGCGCAACCCTCAGGAAAACGTGGTTACTTGCGAGAGAAAAAAACTAAAGTTCAATAACATATATGTACAAATGATACGAGTAGAGGGCCAAGAACATAGCATAACTAGCTCCTAACTCAGCCTGCGAAGCCAAGGCTGGCCGGAGAACATATACGTACATATATATACATAATAGTAACCCAAAAGAACATGCGCAAAACCCTAGTTCTCCATAAAACCTCTAAGAGGTACATAAATAAAGTATTCTTACATAAAAGAGGAGAAACTATACATATATATACTTCAAAATAACAAAAGGAAACCCCAAAGTAAACCACTTCGCCGCAGAACCTTCAGACGCCTACCGAGGTGCCACTCGACCTGCATCTGAAAACAACAACACAGTATGGGGTGAGAACCGGAGGTTCTCAGCATGATAAAGATGCCACGCATATAATATATAAGGTCATGGGAATGCCAGAGACAATCCTAAAACTCCAACATAAAGTTATAAAACTTAATTTCTAAGCAGAAGGCATAAAAGGGGTAGGTGATCGAAGTATTCTAAACTTACTTACTTACTTTAAACTCTAGCATTAACACCAAACCAATCCACACTTCCTCCGATCCTCCATCATCCATGAATCAGCAGAGACAAGCAAACAAATAGTTTCACGCACAAGTAGGAAATAGGTAGTGCAAATAGCAAATATAGCAGTTAGCAGGGTATATATTCAGTTAGGTATTCCTAAATAATGCATAGCAGACAAAACAAACAAATGCACATGATGCATGCCTGTCCTATGGCTGTTGATATCAACTGTCGGTTAAGTAGCCATCCCTACATGTTCTCAAGCTCAAAATACACCATGGGGAGAATCCCAAGCTGACATGGGGAGGAGAGACAACACTCCAAGATGACATGAGGGATGTAACAACCTCAAGCTCAATATATTCAATCATTTCTCATCTCATCATTCTCAATTTTACTTAACTCATTAATCATACACTTTATTATTCTTGATTAATTAACATCATCAATTCTCAATTCCTTTCGTTACTCGCTTACTTGCCTCATACATTTCATAATATAGAAAATCAATCATTCAAGCCTTAACATCATAATTCATTCATATATGCACCTTCTTCTTATACAATTCGTTATTCTTAACCTTAACTTCATTTCTAAATTGTCTCTATTTCCTAGCTTCAACTAATCACTAGGCTTAATATAACTTATTATGACCAAGAGAATGAAAATAGAGGGTTGGAAGTCTGAAATTGATTTTAAAACACATAAACCAGTTTTGCAGAAAATAGAGGCCACGCATGCGCGTGGTAGTATGAAAAGGTAGCACGCGTGCGCATTCCTTACCATGCGTACGCGTAGAGGGGTCAGCATGTCACGCATACGCGTGGATCATGTGTACACGTGGTCATGCATGTTGCCTCCTCACGCGCACGCATGGGCTACTCACGCATGCACAGTTAAATTGCCACGCCTAAACCATATTTTTAATATCCTGTAAACACACTTTTCACACTAAACTTTCGTCTTCCATAAATTTTCCTACAAAATTCCGTTTTTTTTCAAAATTTATATCGTTCAAAAGTTTGCAAAACCATCTTTCATTTGAAACAAACCACATTTCCATCCAAAATTTGAGGAGCAAGATATGGACTTTAAAAGTTCATCAAAAACCATTTTCTACCAAATTACACCAAACCTCATTTTTTTTACCAAAACCACATTTTTCCTTTCAAAGCTCATTTCCATTCAACTCATCATACCCCAACCATCAATCTAACTAGCCTCTTAATTATAGCACAATAATTCTTACAACTTAGCTCTATAACACCACATTTCACCCACTTTACAAGTTTTGCCACAAACCACATATTACTATACATATTCATATCATTATCATCATGAAACTCTTCAACCCTCATTACAACATTATCCATCAAATCAATACCAGCAAGCCCAAATAAATACCACTCAATCACAACCATGTCTTTACATTGCCATATTCATAAATTCTTCATCCATCATCATCACACTAAGATACATATATATATATACACATTCAATAATAACCAAATCTAAAAAAACATCATAAACTAACGATATTCCTAAACACAAACTCAACATCCACTTATCCATCAACATCACAAAACTAAACATCTAATGCATCCTATAGTGCTCTAGCCTAAGTTTTCACACAACCTTATATATTAAACGTGCGAAACCTAAACCATACCTTGGTCGATCACTTTATTTAGTCCAAGGCAGCCTCACTAGCTACAACACAACCCCTCAAGCTTTGAGAAACCAACCCAAAATCTTAGCTCCAATCACCACCAAGCTTCCAAATGCTCACAATGCTCACATTCCAAATTTAGATTTTACATAATAAAATCAAAATTGGATTAAGGTTTAGGTGATCCTTACCGCACCCACACGCATAGCAACTCAAACCCAATAAACTTCGTTAGTAAATTGAACCTAAAACATCAAATTGGGCAAGATTTCATCACAAGGGTTCAATTTCACAATTAGAAAGGGGGTAGAGAATCTGAGACAAAATTGAGGCTTACCCGTGAAATTGATTCGATAAAAATGTAGAGCTCGACGCGCTGGACGTGTGGTCGCGAATGGTGCGGCGTTCAGAGCTAAACGGGGAAGTTATGGTTGATTAAGGGTTGATGAGGGTTTTGGGTGAGTTCTCCTCTCCCAATTCTGTTCATTGCTGTGGTTGCTGAATGGGGGAGAAGAAGCTTCTGCTCCTTTTAGATTATGGGTCTGGTTGGACCCACGGGCCTAATTTGGGCCCCAGTTCAAATGGTTTGGCCCATCCTGTCCAATCTTGGGCCATTTTTTTTTAAATTGGTATCAAAATTTTCGTTTTGAAGAGCTCTATCCTATTTTGATATTAGTTTTGCATTTTTAATTTTCCTAATTAAAATTCGATTTATTGACTAATTATTTACTGATTTTAGCGGGGTTTACATCCTACACACCTAATTAGGAATTTTGCCCCCAAATTTCAAATTTAGAAATCTGAGATAGGCACCTTGGTCGTTTCTCTTCTCGGGTTCAAGTTCTCGGGTGTATTTTCTCATTCCAATTCTTAATCTATAATAACATTATAAACGGAGCAATACATTCTAGTTTTAATTCTATAGCCTTAATTGTGCACCGTCTACCAAAGTAATATTTAACATTGCATAACTAATTTCTCTCGAGGAAGTTTAAAACCATTTACGCTCTCAAGCGTCTAAACAATAATGTTTTCTAAGATATGGAAGAATATCAAGAGACCGTCCTTTCTTAATGGTTATAGTTAGGCGTTATACGTGATGCTAACTCAAGGTTGAAAAAAAAATAAGAAACCTAGAAGTGATTGAATTACTGGAACGGTGTTTGTTGTAAAGTAAAGGGATGCTCTATATGGTGGGTACAGCAAATTCTAGAGATTAACAAGATGTACAAGAAGGAGTTAAGGTGCACTTTCAGAGAGGAGTTGAAATTCAAGCTGGTTGAGGAGAAGATATAGCGCACCAAATTAAATAAACCTTAGCTGATGTCAACGGATTACCAATTTTACAAAAGAGAGTAATTTCACTCGCGGCAAGTTCCTAAGATTAATGAATTTACATTATTATGACAAGACAAAGCCGGATTCATTTGGGAAGGAGCAAGATTCATGCAAGTCAAGGATTTAGGAGTTTATCCATTCGTTATTTAAGAAAAAGTTCGGGGCAGAATCCTATTTTAAGCTATAAAAGAAGGTTAGGTCGACTCGGAAGGATTCATTAGCATGCTCTCCGGTCCAATTGGTATTTCATACTGGGAGCACTTGATTGAGCGGATCTCATCCTCTATTTATAATCCTTCAAACTCCTGAGTTTCATCAATTCTAATAGTGTTGTCACACCATTCTTAACACTCTCGATCCTTAATCTATGACTCAAGTTGCATGTTTACTCTTCCAATCCTGCTTTACTACATAACTCTAGTTATTATCCTTCAAGAACCTAGTCACTCCCTCAAAGTCAACCAAATGCCATTTTTGTCTCAGTAATTAAAAGTCATCTTTCGATCATTCCCTTTGAAGTCACAATTCTCACAGCTCGGTGGTAGATCATGATAAGTGTTACAGGTCATCATCATGCCAAGCAGTCAAAACTTAATTACTAGTTCATCATTACATCTAATCGGAGCATCTGTGCCCTCAGCACCATCTGCCCTCATAGTGTACACTCATCCCGCCTGCGGAGCTTTCCTAGCATCCTGACTCTTCTTTTCTGGGCAATTCCAGGACATATGTCTAGCTCTTCCACAATAATAACAAACATCCCAACCGGCCCTACACGGAGTGTTTGGGTGGTACCTTCCACACCTCCTACAAGTCAAGTCGTCCTACGGAAACTGAGCCTGTTTCCTGCGTCCTCTTCCCTGGTTATTGTTATTATTGAACCTCCGAAAGCTACTTTGGCCTTGATGTTGCTGTGGAGTATTGCCGCCTCGCTTAAAATCTTGACCTCTAGGTGCAAAATTTCTTCCGTGATCTTCCCTAACAGAGCTTCGATGATCACTCTTATCTAATGCCACCTTTCTCAGACATTTTTCAGCAACTCTAGTTTTGTTTACCAGTTCAGAGAAGGTTCGGATCTCCATAGGTGCTACGAAGCTCTGAATATCACTCCGGAGACCTCCCACAAACTTGATACATTTCCACTCGGCAAAGTCCTCAGGAGCTCCCTGACAAATGCGTGAAAAACGGCATAGTTCCTCGAATTTTCTTGTGTACTCAGTAATGGTCATCTGGCCCTATTTCAGCTGAAGCAATTCAAGTTTCTTGACATTTCTGACTGAGCTGGGAAAGTATTTCTTATAGAATTCTTCTCGGAATAACTCCCAAGAGATTACAACCCCATCAGGCTGCAGAATACGGCTCATGTCTTGCCACCAATGCTGAGCCTTACCACCCAGCAACTGGTAGGTTCCAAACTCAACCCACTGTTCTTCAGGAACCTGCTGAGCCTGCAATGCACGCTCAATGGCTTGGATCCAGTTATCTGCATCGGTAGAGTTCGAGGTTCCTCTAAAGGTTGAAGGATGAACCTTCAGGAAGGAGGAAAGCATCATAGGACCATCATCGCCATTGTTGCCATTATTTCCATTATTTATTTGGTTTCCCAGGGCTTCGTCTGTCGCTTGCATCTCCGCGGCCATATTCCCTAGAGCGGCCATGAAGTCTACAGGGTTAGGATTATTCCCTGTCGCTTCGGGCTTAGCATTTCCTATTCTGCCTCTACCTCGCCCACGTCCGCGTCCGCGTCTGCGAGTCAACATCTGGTCCCTATACACACCAAACAAGTGATATCAAGTTGATCAGTCTCAATATCGCAAGTCTAGTGCTTTAACTCCCAAATGCATGCTCATGAACATTTATGCCACATATATCAGTTACATATCCTAATATCACATAGACACATACACAGAGAATGCACAGAAGCATAATCAGTCCGTCCTCAGGCTCTATAGGAACGAACTGCTCTGATACCATAATGTAACACCCTACCATACTTAATCTTATGCTTAAGTCATAAGACCAAGATAGTAAGGTATTACGACCTCTAATTGGATAAAAACATATATAATAATAAAAAAGCACAATCTCAAGAAAATGTGGTTACTTGCGTGAGAAGAAAAATAAAGTTAAATAACATATATGTACAGATGATATGAGTAGAAGGGCAAGAACACAACATAACTAGCTCCTGATTCAGCCTGCGAAGCCAAGGCTGGCCGGAGAACATATACGTACATATATATACATAATAGTAACTAAAAAGAACATGCGCAAAACCCTATTTCTCCATAAAACCTCTAAGAGGTACATAAATAAAGTATTCTTACATACAAGAGGAGAAACTATATATATATATAGCATCTGAAAACAACAACACAGTATGGGGTGAGAACTGGAGGTTTTTAGCATGGTAAAGGTGTCATGCATATAATATATAAAGTCCTGGGAATGCCAGAGGCAATCCTAGAACTCCAACATACAGTTATAAAATTTAATTTCTAAGCAGAAGCCATAAAAGGGGTAGGTGATCTAAGTATCCTAAACTTACTTACTTACTTTAAACTCTAGCATTAACACCAAACCAATCTACCCTTCCTCCGATCCTCCATCATCCATGAATCAGCAAAGACAAGCAAACAAATAGTTTCACGCACAAGTAGGAAACATGTAGTGCAAATAGCAAATATAGCAGTTAGCAGGGAATATATTCAGTTAGGTAATCCCAAATAATGCATAGCAGACAAAACAAACAAATGCACATGATGCATGCCTGTTCTATGGCTGTTGATATCAACTGTCAGTTACGTAGCCATCCCTACATGTTTTCAAGCTCAAAATACACCATGGGGAGAATCCCCCAAGCTGACATGGGGAAGAGAACGCCCCTAAGCTCAATAATATCCATGGATGAATCCCAAGGTGACCACTAACGTGACTACTAACGTGGAATGGGAGTAAGTTTGCAGCGTTAATGGAAAAGTGATCACCAATAACGCCTTCGAAAGCCATCACAACCCACGTTAGCTGTCACGTTAATTACATTAACGTGGGAGCTAACGTGGAGGAAAAGGGGAGCTCCAACGTTAGTGGTAAAGTGAATACCACTAACGTTCCAAAAGGGCACAATTGGCCATGTTAAGAGTCACGTTAATTACATTAACATGAACTCTAACGTGGGAGGAGCAAGGAATCACCAACATTAGTGACACTCACCTTTGTCACTAACGTTGGACTAAGCCAATATTGCCCACGTTAGTGGTCATGTTAAGACCACTAACGTGAAGGGTAACGTGAAGCAAGGAATGATATGCCAACGTTAGTGACACTCACCTTTGTCACTAACATTGGAGATGGCAATCACCTCCACGTTAGTGGTCACGTTAATGCAATTAACGTGAGGCACTAACGTGGGAAGAAGGGGCGTTTGAAGCATTAGTGACAAAGGTAAGTGCCACTAACGTGGATCACTAACGTGGGGAAAAGAAGCAAGGAGCAACGTTATTGGAAAAGGTGAATGCCAATAAAGTTTGCGAAGGACCAAGAGCCAACGTTAGTGGTCACGTTAGTGCCACTAACGTTGAAGTTAACGTAGGTCAATTAGGTTTGGAGCGTTAGTGAAAAAGGTTATCGTCACTAACGTTTTCGAACCCAAATTTACACTTAACGTTAACGCCACTAACGTCCTAACTAACTTGCTACCATGCCTGACTCACTTTCTCTCTGCAAGCAAAGCTAAGCCCACTGAAGACTGTAACTGCTTCAACTAAAGATCAAAGGCCCATATCCAAGACTTGAAGAGCCAACTAGAAGATCAGAAGAGTAGTATATATAGGAGTAGTTTTGAACTAGATAGGGAGCTTGGCATTTTTTGGAGAACTACATTCTGTATATTTTACTTTCTCTGCAACTTCTAGTTTTATTTTTCAGAATGTACTTTTCATTTTTGCTTTCCATTTTCAAAGCTATGAACAACTAAACCACTTTTCATTGGGTTAGGGAGCTCTGTTGTAATTTGATGGATCAATAATTGTTTTCATTATTCTTCTTCTTTCTTTTCTCTTGATTTTACTAGAAAGCTTTTGTTCTTCATCCAATTGGTTAGCTATCTTGGAAGAGAAGCTTTCCATAATTGGATCTCCTCGGAACCTTGGAAGAGGAATGAGGAGATCATGCTAGAAATGCTTTCTCATGCTGGACCAAATTGGGGTTAGGATGGATATAGTGACATATAATCCTACCATCACTTTGATTTGGGAATAGATGTGGTATAATCAGTGACCAAACTTCATCTCTTCCCATGAGCAATTAAATTAAGGAATTGGCCAATTGTTCAAGCTTAGAGAGATTGGGTTACCAAGGAATTGGGATCCAATCACTTAAGATTGCCAAGGAGATCAATGAATGCATTGATTGAGGAAGAGATGAGAATGAACTTGATCCGGAGAATACAACATCTCCTGAGCCCAATGAATCCCCCATTTCTGATCTTACCCATTCTCTTTATTTTCTGCCATTTACTTTTATGCTCATCTTCCCAAATTCCCATTTAAGATTCTGCAATTTACTTTTCGCCATTCACATTCTGCCCTTTATTTTCAGCATTTACATTTTCCGTTATTTACTTTCCCGCCATTTAACTTTCTGCAATTCCTCAACTCAATTTCTGCTTAGCTCAACTAGAACATTCCTCCAATTAAAGTTGCTTGACCAATCAATCCCTATGAGATTCGACCTCAATCTATTGTGAGTTTTTACTTGACGACAATTCGATATACTTGCCGAAGGGAAATTTGTTGAGAGACAAGTTTCCGTGCATCATATATGCACCTTCTTCTTATACAATTCGTCATTCTTAACCTTAATTTCATTTCTAAATTATCTCTATTTCCTAGCTTCAACTAATCACTAGGCTTAATATCACTTATTATGACCAAGAGAATGAAAATAGAGGGTTGGAAGTCTGAAATTGATTTTAAAACACATAAACCAGTTTTGCAGAAAACAGAGGCCACGTGTGCGCGTGGGCCACCATGGTAGTATGAAAAGGTAGCACGCACGCACATTTCCTTATCATGCGTATGCGTAGGTGAGATCAGTATGTCACGCGTACGTGTGGGTCATGTGTACGTGTGGTCATGCATGTTGGCTCCTCACGCGCACGCATGGGCTACTCGCGCATGCACAGTTAAATTGCCACGCTACACGTACGCGTTAGCCACACGTACGCGTGGATGTACGTTTTTCCAAAAAAAATGGCAGATTGTCCAGAAAGCTGCTAAACCAGATTTTGAATATCCTGCAAACTCACTTTTCACACTAAACTTCCATCGTCCATAACTTTCCCTATAAAATTCCATTTTTTTCAAAATTTATATCGTTCAAAAGTTTGCAAAACCTTCTTTCATTTGGAACAAACCACATTTCCATCAAAAATCATTTTCTACCAAATTACACCAAACCTCATTTTTTTACCAAAACCACATTTTTCCTTTCAAAGCTCATTTCCATTCAACTCATCATACCCCAACCATCAATCTAACTAGCCTCTTAATTATAGCACAACAATTCTTACAACTTAGCTCAATAACACCACATTTCACCCACTTTACAAGTTTTGCCACAAACCACATATTACTATACATATTCATATCATTATCATCATGAAACTCTTCAACCCTCATTACAACATTATCCATCAAATCAATACCAGCAAGCTCAAATAATTACCACTCAATCACAACCATGTCTTTACATTACCATATTCATAAATTCTTCATCCATCATCATCACACTAATATACATATATATGTACACATTCAATAATAATCAAATCTCAAAAAACATCATAAACTAACCATGTTCCTCAACACAAACTCAAAATCCACTTATCCATCAACATCACAAAACTAAACATCTAATGCATGTAACCATTTCAACTTATCCTATAGTGCTCTAGCCTAAGTTTTCACAAAACCTTATATGTTAAACGCGCGAAACCTAAACCATACCTTGGTCGATCACTTTATTTAGTCCAAGGCAGCCTCACTAGCTACAACACAACCCCTCAAGCTTTGAGAAACCAACCCAAAATCTTAGCTCCAATCACCACCAAGCTTCCAAATGCTCACAATTCAATTCCAATGCATATATATCTACTTAATTCGCACATAATACACATATATATTCCAAATTCAGATTTTACATAATAAAATCAAAATTGAATTAAGGTTTAGGTGATCCTTACCACACCCACACGTGTAGCATCTCAAACCCAATAAGCTCCGTTAGTTAATCGAACCTAAAACACCAAATTGGGCAAGATTTCATCACAAGGGTTCAATTTCACAATTAGAAAGGGGGTAGAGAATCTGAGACAAAATTGAGGCTTACCCATAAAATTGATCCGCTAGAAACATAGAGATCGACGCGCTGGACGCGTGGCTGCGAACGGTGCGGCGATCGGAGCTCAAACGGGGAAGTTTGGTGGATTAAGGGTTGATAAGGGTTTTGGGTGAGTTCTCCTCTCCCCAATTCTGTTCGTTGCTGTGGTTGCTGAATGGGGGGAGAAGGAGCTTCTGCTCCTTTTATATTATGGGTCCGGTTGGACCCACGGGTCCGGTTTGGGCCCTGATTCAACCGGTTCGGTCCATCCGGTCTCATTTTGGGCCAATTTTTTCGAAATTGGTATCAAAATTCTGGTTCTGAAGAGCTCTATTCTATTTTGATATTAGTTTTAAATTTTTAATTTTTCTAATTAAAATTCAATTTTTTGACTAATTATTTACTGATTTTAGCGGGTTTTACAAGTTGAGCCAAATTGCTGCAGATCCTGCCTACAATCTTGAAGATGATCTCCTTAATCAATCCACATATAAGCCTATATGCGAGCTGAAAGAGTTATTTGAGGTTTCATTTTATATTATATACGTAATTATATTTATTTATTAATCACCATTCTTATTAGTTTGTTTTTAGGATGGTTCATATGTTACTATTAGAACTATTGTTGCCCGCGATTCAAATAATGGTTGGTGATATAAGGGATGTAAACAATGTTTCCTTTCACTAAAGGAAGCTGATAATTCTTATCATTGTGCTATATGTGATACTTTCCCAACCTCTCATACTCCAAAGTAATATGTAGTAATAAATTATTTAATGATTTTATATTTATATAGAAAGTATTTGATAACTAAATACCTTATTTTCAAATTTTTTGTACTTAAAATTCATTCTTAAAAAAATTAGGTATAACATTAATTTAAGGGTTGTCGATGACACAGACACAATATCATTTATTATATATGACAAGAAAGCAACTAAATTCTTTAGATCTACTACTTTTGAACTTAGGCTTGCTTAGTTAACCAGAGTACTATTGTATGTCATGCGTTCAAAAATATGCAATATAGTGCAATAATTTTTTTTCTTTTGTTAATTTAACATATTGTTAATCATATTTTCTTTTATCACAGGGGGAATAAATAAGGAATATCCCATTGAGTTAGACTCCTTTAAGAATAAGAAGTTCTTATTCAAGATTTCTGTTAAGATTGAAGATATTAACTCCTTTCAATTATGTAAGATAATAGTTATAAAGATATGTGAAGAGATTTCCATCATTTTTGCCTTTGTGAATAAGTATAACATATACGATGTACATATGTCTATTTTTGTATAATTATTATTGATTATTGATACTTATCAGTTTGCTAATTTTTTTCAAATGCAATAGAAAAACTTTGGTGCTAAGAATTTTGAACTTATGAGCATCTAAATTGGTTTAGCTTATATTATTAAGGTGCACTAATTTTTCGTATGAAATATTTTTGGTTCATTTTTATTAATTATTTTATTTTTTATATCTAGAGATCTTCATCTTCATCCGTAGAGATTTTGGGTGATGATAATAATGACTCTTTCACAACACCAAAGAACAGATTAATTCCTATTAGATTATCAAAAAAGTTGATCGATCTATATCCTGATTCAACTATTGTCTCATCATCCAAGTGTGTGAAAGTCATTATTGATGAAGAGAAAATTGTTGAAAAACTTCACGAAGATTAGTAAATCTATAAGCATATAACATTTGGTCATGTAGCAAAGGGGTTTGAAGTATGATATGAGAGTATTGTTTTTAATTTTAGCTTTCAGTTAAAATAATGACTGATTTCACATATTAAATCAATCTCTTTAGTTTTGTACCTGTGTTTGTTATTTTTATTTTATCATGTGTTTATCGTTTGTTTTATGTTTGTATCTTTTTTTACTTTTTTTTATTATGTACCAAATAATATGTATGATCTATGATCTGCATAAAGTTTGTCCATATTATTTAACTCCTAAGAATAATATATTTTTTTATGATTTATGTTTTATCATGAGTTCTGTTAAATTTAGTATGTGTTTCTCAATATTAGATGCACATGAGCATATGTCTTTAATGGCAGCTACTATAATTATTATTAGCCAATTTCTTTTGACATATAAAGTTTAATATTATAATAATAAGTAATTTTCACTTTCAGTACAAATGTTAGATTTTCTTAAACCATGAAGAATATTTAGTATTTCCTTATCCTTTAATTATTGTTTTATTGTTATCTTTCAACCATTAAACCATTGCATTATACTTATAAGTTATTTATGTAAGAGTTTTTTATACGTATGTTTCTCGTGTTTAAAATTTTTGCCATCACACTATTTTATAAATATACCACTTGATTCATTAGAAATAATATGACCATTAATAATCTTATCACTTGGTAATAGAAAATTTAATTTTGTATATTTGCATTTCATCAGTTTTTTTTTTAGTATAATAACAACTATTAATAAATTTATATAGAACATAGTATCTTCTTATGACTAAGGTTTATCTTTTATTCCTTTGACATGTCTCAAATTAATGATAACTCTGTATTTTTTGCATATACCCGTATTTTTTTCTGATCACGTTCAGAACCTACACATCTTTTCATGCATTTTTTAGTATTTTATTCTTCTTAAATAATGATGTTGTTTACTCATATTTCTACTCTATATATGTCTCACACTTTTGTTATATATATATATATATGCTATCAGTTCCTTCTATTCTCAATTTATTAGTCCTGCTTATATATTCAAGTATACCATTCTTCATCCCTCAACATTCTTCCTATATTCTTACCTATTATTCTTTTCTACAACTAAAATATTAAACTCCAATGAATTTAAAGATGATAGGGTATTCTACATGGAGGTGGACCCTCAAGAAGTAATGAAGTTATTATTATGTCAACTTCAATCCATTAAGTTTTATTTTTAATTTAATTATACATTCAATACTTTACAAGATGGTGATCATTTAGTTCAAATTTGTCATTGTAGTTTCTTAACGAACTTTCTTCACTCTTCTATCGCAACTATAAGCATATGTTAGAAAATAGGATGCATCTTATTAATGTCAATGAGAACCAAGTAGAGTTGATGATTGGTAAAGGAAATGTTTCAGGTTATATCCTTGATGGATTTGATAACCTAGTAAATATATATGGTTTGGAAGATTGAGGTTGGATGAAGTTGGTTTATATTGGTGAGGATGTTTTTATGCTTACAAAAGTTAGAGACAACAATATGGTTAAAAAATAGTTACCATACCCTCCATCAAGGTTAATGCTAAACTATGATAATCATGTTCAATCAGTCACATATTCCTAAACCTCACCATGGCTTCCTTTGTTGGGCAAACCGTGGGGAGCTCTCGACCACCGGGGAGATTTTGCGGAGGAATCAAGTGAGAGAACATAATATAAGAAGACACCACATCTAACTCAAAACCTTAAGGTGTCAAGTTAATGGGTCTCTTATCTTATAAACTCCTCACTCTTCCTTGCTTTTTTTGATGTGGGACTAACTTCAACACTCCTCACACTTGCAACACTAACAATCTCGCCCTCAAGTGTGAGCCTCCACATCAAGCATCAACTCTCCCTCTTTCTAGCTCCTCCGCCATGAGTATTCGTCCATCACACCGCCACAAAACACCGCGGGACATGCCGCCCGGACCACCTTTGCCGAGAAGACTTTCGATGCTTCACCTTGAATACTCCTTAAAACCACCAGACCGATTAACCATCGGCTCTGATACCACTTGTTGGGCCAACCATGGGGAGCTCTTGACCACCGGGGAGATTTCGGGGAGGAATCAAGTGAGAGAATGATGAGCGAATATTTTGTACCCTTTTTGGCATTGTTTTTATATAGTTTTTAGTATGTTTTACTTACTTTTTATTATATTTTTATTAGTTTTTATGCAAAAATCACATTTCTTGACTTTACTATGAGTTTGTATATTTTTCTGTAATTTTAGGTATTTTCTGGCTGAAATTGAGGAACCTGAGCAAAAATCTGATTCAGAGGCTGAGAAAGGACTACAGATGCTGTTGGATTCTGACCCTGCTGCACTCAAAGTGGATTTTCTGGAGCTATAAAAGCCTAATTGGTGCGCTCTTAATTGCGTTGAAAAGTAGACATCTTGGGCTTTCCAACAATATATAATAGTTCATACTTTGCCCGAGATTTGATGGCCCAAACTGGCGTTAAACGCCAGCCAGAGACCCTTTTTTGGCGTAAAACGCCAGAACTGGCACCGGAACTGGAGTTAAACGCCCAAATTGGCATCCAAGCTGGTGTTTAACTCTAGAAAAGACCTATACACGTGTAAAGATAAATGCTCAGCCCAAGCGCACACCAAGTGGGCCCCGGGAGTGGATTTCTGCACTATCTGCACTTAGTTACTTATTTTTTGTAAATCCTAGTAACTAGTTTAGTATAAATAGCACTTTTTATTATTGTATTCGCATCTTTAGACGTTTGGTCCTTAGACATTGGAGACTGACCACACGGCCATGCCTAGACCTTTTTCTCTTATGTATTTTCTACGGTAGAGTTTCTACACCTCATAAATTAAGGTGTGGAGCTCTGCTATTCTTCATGAATTAATGCAAGTACTAGTATTTCTCTTTCAATTCACGCTTACTTCTTCTCCAAGATATACTCTCGTACTTAATTCAGTTAAGTTAGAATGAAGGGGTGACCCGTGACAATCACCCACTATCTTCGTTACTCGCTTAGCCAAGATCCGCGTGCCTGATAACCACAAGTGGTCTACATGATGTTCAACGTAGTCATTGGACGACAGCTGGAGTATATTTTCTTGGGTCTCTAATCCACGATTTGCATCACCTCTCCTAACAATAGAGCATCTGAATCTGTGAGATTAGAACCTTCGTGGTATAGGCTAGAACCAATTGGCAGCATTCCTGAGATCCAGAAAGTCTAAACCTTGTCTGTGGTATTCCGAGTAGGATCTGGGAAGGGATGACTGTGACGAGCTTCAAACTCACGAATGTTGGGCGCAGTGACAGTGTGCAAAAGGATAGAGAGATCCTATTCTGACGCTAGTGAGAACCGACAGATGATTAGCCGTGCGGTAGCTGTACCTGGTATTTTTCATCCAAGACGAGAAATCCGACAGTTGATTAGCTGTGTAGAGATCGTACCTGGTATTTTTCATCCGAGAGGATCATATAGCTTGCCATGGAAGGGAGCACGCATGATTGGATAAAGACAATAGGAAAGAAGAGGTTCAGAAGCAACAAAGCATCTCCAAACGCTTATCTGAAATTCCCACCAATGAATTACATAAGTATCTTTGTTTTAATTTACATTTTATTTATCTTTCAGTTATCAAAACCTCATAACCATTTGAATTCGCCTGACTAAGATTTACAGGATGACCATAGGTTACTTCAAGCTGACAATCTCCGTGGGATCGACCCTTACTCACGTAAGGTATTACTTAGACGACCCAATACACTTGCTGGTTAGTTGTGCGGAGTTGTGGAGAGTGTGATCACAATTCCGTGCATCAAGTTTTTTGCGCCGTTGCCGGGGATTGTTCGATTATGGACAACTGACGATTCATCTTGTTGCTTAGATTGGGTAATTTTATTTTATGTTTAAGCTTTTTATTTTTAATTTAAAAAAAATTACAAAAAATTTAATAAAATCATAAAAACCAAAAAAAAATTGTGTTTCTTATTTGATTCTAGTGTCAAATTTTAAGTTTAGTGTCAATTGCATGTTTTGATTTTTCTTTAATTTTCGAAAATATATGCATTGTGTTCTTCATTGATCTTCAAGTTGTTCTTGATGATTTTCCTTGTTTGATCTTTAAATTTTCTTTTTTGTGACTTTTCTTATTTTTCTTTTGCATTTTCGAATTCATTGTGTTTAAAAGTAAAAAATTTTTAAGTTTGGAGTCTTGCATGTCTTTCTTTTCTTAAAATTTTTCAAAAATATGTTCTTGATGTTCATCATGATCTTCAAAGTGTTCTTGGTGTTCATCTTGATATTCAAAGTGTTCTTGCATGCATTATTTGTTTTGATCTTAAATTCTTATGTCTTGTATCATTTTGTTGTTTTTCTCTTTCTTCATTAATTCAAAAAAATCAAAAATAATATCTTTTCCTTATTTTACTCATAAATTTGAAATTCTGGGTTTACTTAGTCAAAAAATTTTAAAACTTAGTTGTTTCTTGTTAGTCAAGTCAAAATTTTAATTTAAAAATTCTATTTTTTTTAAATCTTTTTCAAAATCAAATCTTTTTCATTTTTCTTTTGATATTTTCGAATTCTTTCTTAAAATTTTTCAAAATCTTTTTCATTTTGCTTTTAATGTTTTCGAAAATCTTTAAACAAATTTTTAAAATCTTTTTCTTAATTTTATTTAATAATTTTCGAAATCTTTGCTAGCATTTAATATTTTGATTCAAAAATTTCAAGTTTGTTACTTTCTTAAGAAAGGTTCAATCTTTAAATTCTAGAATCATATCTTTTAGTTTCTTGTTAGTCAAGTCATCAGCTTTAATTTTAAAAAAAATCAAATCTTTTTAATTTTTTTCAAATCTTTTCAAAATAAATTTCAAATCATATCTTTTTAAAAATTTAATTTCAAAATTTTTTTCTAACTTCTTATCTTTTCAAAATTTATTTTCAAATCTTTTTCAATTAACTACTTGACTTTTTGTTTGATTTTAAAAGTTATTATTTCTTATCTTTTTCAAAATTACCTAACTACTTTTCTCTCTCATTAATTTCGAAAACTAACTAATAAATTTTTCAAAAATCTTTTTAATTAATTAATTTATTTAGTTTTCAATTTGCTTTTATTTCTTTTCTTAAATTTCGAATTCTAATTTATAATTAAAATAAAAACAAAAATAATTTTCTTTTCTTTTAAATCAATATTCGAATTTTCTCTCTCTCATCTCTTTCTATTTATTTTATTTAATTACTAACACTTCTCTTCTACTCATAATTCGAACCCTCTCTGTAACACCCTAATATTCAAATCCTTATGCTCGAGTCATAAGTCAATGATATTACGGTGGTACGACTCTCAAGTGGATTTTCGGCCTCCGGCCCAATTTTCACAATTTAAATGCATAAACCACAAATCAATACTCATTACCCAGTACATCAAATTCTCAATACACCAAGCATACAAGGTCACGCAATTCTCAACCCAATCATTAATTCACATTACATATCAACTATGCATATTAGCACCAACCATTTACACAATCCAAACTTAATCCTAGGGGCATCTAGCCTAGGAATTCTCATCACAACACACGGTACTTAAATGAAACTTAAACCGTACCTCTTGTAGCCAAACCAATTGAGCCTCTTCTTTGGAATTCTTCACCAACCTTAGCTCCAAGCCTTACCAAAGCTCCTCAAGCAATACCAATCTCCCAATTGTGCACCAACATCACCAAATACACTAACATAACTAATATCACATACATACATCAACCTAGGGCTCATAAAAATGACAAATCACAAGGGTTTGAGCACTTCTTACCTCAGCCCATATGAAGTAGGGATAGAACCCACTTAGAATACATATTGTAGTATCCCACCAAACTTAGATAGAATTGTAGAGGATGAAAAGAGTAACGCGTGGCCGCAAACGGCTCGTCAATCAGAGCTCCGTAGCTCAAGTTATGGTGGTTTGTAGATCACAGAGAGTTAGGTTTTCTCTCTTCTCTTCTCTCTTCTCAAATCAGCGCCCCAACCCTTCTTTTTAGGGTAAAATGAGCTGAAATGCTCACAACTAATGTTTATATATGTTGGGTCTTGGGCCCACTTAGGCCCGGTTCACTTATTTTTGCCCATTGGCCCAATTTTGGGCCAAAACCTTTAAGATTAACGCTCTAAATCGCACTTTAAATATTTCTACCTTCCCTAATTATAATTCCTCATTTCTTAATCTTATTTACCCATAATCAATTTCCTCAGTTGTAGTACCAGACAGATCTCAGCCGGTACTGCCGGTCAAAATTCTCTGAAAAAGTTCGGATCTCCATTGGTCCCACTGAACTTAAGATGTTGCTCCGGAGCCCTCCTTCATACTTAATGCATTTCCATTCCTCGAAGTCTCCCGGAGCTCCTTGACACATGCGGGAAAACCAAAATAGCTCCTCAAATTTGTCTGTATACTCAGATATGGACATAGCACCTTGCTTTAGCTGCAGTAACTCCAATTCCTTGGCTGTCCTGGCGGAATTCGGAAAGTACTTATAGAATTCCACCTGGAAGGCATCCGAAGTGATATGATCATTCCCCTGTTGCAGGAGATGTCGAGCCCCTTGCCACCAATGCGATGCTTCCCCCGTGAGTAGATAGGTAGCGAATTCAACACGCTGCTCTTCAGGCACCAACTGCGCTTGCAGACTTCATGCTAGATGTATCGATTAGATACCCTAACTAGCACAGGCACAGACTCAGAGTATGCATTGAGAAGCATAAGGTTCCATCCCTCAGGCTCACGAGGTCGAACTGCTCTGATACCATAATGTAACACCCTAATATTCAAATCCTTATGCTCGAGTCATAAGTCAATGATATTACGGTGGTACGACTCTCAGGTGGATTTTTAATAAATAAATATAGGTAATTTCGAAAGGAGTATTAATCGAGAAGCCTAAAAAGAGTGGAAATAAAATCGCGAAGACGTATCTCTCACGTTTCGACAACAAAAGATAAACCGTGAAGCCGAAAACGATATACGGACAAGGCGTAAAAGGAGATTAAGAGATAGATAACAGATAGATATATATAACATAAGTAAATAGCTACTAGTCGCGACCCGCGAAGTTTAGGTATTTAAATTATCAAATTCCAATTGCCAAATCTTCCAACCATATTCGCTCCTATTTAACTTATTATTTACTAAATTTCGGTTAGACCGGGTATTACACTCTCCCTCTCTTTGTATTCGAATTCTTCTGATCTCCTCTCTCTTCTCATTCTTCTATTCTTCCATTCTTCTACTCACACAAAGGAATCTCTATACTGTGCCATAGAGGATTCCTCTTCTTTTCTGTTCTCTTCTTTTTCATATGAACAGGAACAGGGATAAAGACATTCTTATTGAAGCTGATCCTGAACCTGAAAGGACTCTGAAGAGGAAGCTAAGAGAAGCTAAAGCACAACACTCCAGAGAGGACTTAACAGAAAACTTTGAATGCAACACCGTAATGTCTTGGCAATCGCTTCACGGCAATTGAGACCGCATAAAATGAATTATCTGACTCATGATCTAGAATTTGCTACCGTTATATTTGCTCTGAAAGTCTAGAGGCATTATCTCTATGGAGTCAAGTTTCAAGTCTTCTCGAATCATAAGAGTTTAAAGTATCTTTTCGATCAGAAAGAATTGAATATGCATCAGAGGAGGTGGATGGAGCTACTGAAGGATTATGATTTTGAATTAAATTACCACCCAGGAAAAGCTAATGTCATGGCAGACGCTTTGAGTCAAAAGTCGTTATGTGTTGCTTGGATGATGCTTAGAGAAGAAGAGTTGCTAAAGGCATTTGAGAATATGAACTTGGGCGTCAAAGAAGTGGCCGAAAATCTATGTTTGAATCAATTGCACGTTTTTAGTGATTTTAAGGCTGATATTCAGAAAGCTCAGCTGAATGATCAGGAGATGTGGAAGATGTTATAAGCAATTGAACAGAAGAAACCTGGGGAGGTCACACAAGACAGAGAAGGAGTGTGGCGGTATAAAGGAAGGATCTGTGTACAAAATGTAGAGAACTTGAGGCAAGATGTGTTAGCTGAAGCTCACCGAAGTCAGTTTTCAATCCATCCGGGAAGTACCAAGATGTACCATGATCTGAAGACATTGTTTTGATGGCCAGAATGAAGAACGATGTAGCGTTGCACGTTTCTAAGTGCCTAACCTATCAAAAAGTCAAATTTGAACACCAGAAACCATCCGGAACCTTTCAACCATTAGAAATTCCACAATGGAAGTGGAAAAGCATCACAATGGATTTCATGTCAGGTTTGCCAAGGACTCGGGCTAGATTTGATGCTGTTTGGCCGATCATGGATTGGCTGACAAAGTTGGATCACTTTTTACCCGTTCAGATGAATTATACCTTGGAGGAGCTAGCACGATTGTACATCAAGGAAATTGTAAGGTTGCATGATGTGCCTACCACCATAATCTCTGACAGAGATCCTCGTTTCACTTCAAGATTTTGGATAGCTTTCCAGCAAGTGTTTGGAACTCAGTTGAGTTTAAGTACAATGTACCATCCTCAAACCGATGGCCAATTGGAGAGGACTGTTCAAACCCTAGAAGATATGCTGAGGGCTTTTATTTTAGATCAACCAGTGAGTTGGGATCGGTATATGCAACTAGTGGAGTTTATGTACAATAACAGTTACCATGCGAACATTGGAATGGATCTGTATGAGGCTCTGTATGGGAGAAAGTACCAATCTTCACTATGTTGGTATGAAGCTAGAGAATCAAGTATGTTGGGGCTTGAGTTAGTAGCTGAAACCACTGAACAGCTCAAGAAAATCTGAAACAGAATGCTTACTACTCAAAGCCGCCAGAAAAGCTACGTCGATCAAAGACGGAAGGCTTTAGAGTTCGAGGAAGGAGATCATGTGTTGCTAAAGGTTACTCCGACAACCAGAGTGGGTAGAACGATCAAGACCAAGAAGCTGAACCTTTGTTACATCAGTCCGTTTTAGATTCTGAAGAGAATTGGGCGGGTGGCGTATCATATAGCTCTGCCACTGCATCTTTCAAACATGCACGATGTGTTTCATGCGTCACAGCTTTGGAAGTACACTTCTGATGCCAGTTACATTCTAGAACCCAAATCAGTTCAATTGAGAGAGGATTTGACACTTCAAGTAACTCCGGTTAGAATTAATGATACCATCATCAAACAATTACGCAGAAAAGAGGTTTCATTAGTCAAAGTTACTTGGAGTTGGGCTGGAATTGAAGAACACACTTGGAAACTTGAATCTGAAATGCGGAAGGACTATCCACACTTGTTTTCAGGTAACTAAATTTGAATTTTGAGGGCAAAATTCTTATTTAAGTGGGTAGGATATAAACCCTGTGTAATTAAAGAGTAATTAGCCAATAAATTAATTATTAATCAAAGAAATTAGAAAATTAAATTTTATTAATTCAAAGAGGTAGAAATATTAAAAATACGAATTTTGACACTAATTTTAAAGATTTTGGCCTAAAACCAGGCCAATGGGCCGAACCGATTAGACTGGACCCAAACTGAACCTAAAGCCCAACACATAAAACCTCAAACTCAGCCATCTTCCTCCTTCATAACATGAAACATGCTGAAACACCAAGGAAGAAGAAGGGAGAGCTTCAAACCTAACCTCACCTTCAATCTCATATATCTTCCAATCCGAAGCTTCGATCGCTGCACCGTTTGCGGCCAAGCGGCTTCCTCTCCTTAATTCAAAAATTTGGGATTTTGAGTTTGATGGATTATGTGATTTTGATGTTTTAGGCTTGAATTAGCTTGAGAGAACTATTGGATTTTGTTCTATTGATGCTTAAGGAAGGTAAAAACCATCTAAACCTTTGTGAATTCTTGGAATTGTATAAGGTTGGGTATTGAGCTTGTGTATATGGATGTAATGATATGAATTAGGTAGTATAAATATGATTTAGAACATATTTGAAGAGGTTAGAAGCTTGAATTAAGCATTGGATACTGAAATCTTAGTGGTAGAGGCTTGAAGCTTGCAATTTGAGTAAGTTGAGACATTTCAGGTATTAGGGAGAAATCGGTCAATGTATGGTTTTGGTTTCTTATAGATAATATGTAATGTCATGTGAAAACATAGGGTAGATGAGCATCAGACAGGTTGGATTATGTTAGTATGTTAATGGTTAGCAATGTTAATGAAAATGTTGAGCTTATTATGAAATTGTGTTGATTAATAAGGTTGATAAAGACTGGTGCATGATTTTGATGATTGCGGATTTGTTGAGTAATATGTATATGAAATAGAGGAATTCTTGAATGGTTTGAGGTGGTAGTGTGTTGTTGAGAAGAATGGAAGTATGTGGACATGTTTTGAATGACTTAGTGCTGTTTTGGGATTAAGAAATTTTAGTTTAAAATTGAGAATGTGGTAAAAATGGAGGTTTGGTAAATTTTATGAAAATATAATTTTTGACCGAACTTCAACGGGCCATAACTTAGCTTCCATACCCTTACACTTTTTCCAACTTATTTTAGAAGAAAATTGGATCCATGAAGTTTACGCAGTTTGAAGAACGGACTAAAAATGACTTTTAACGAAAAAGTTATGCGCGTTGGAAGTTTGGTGTGTAAAAGTGAATTTCGCAGGACTTAGCAGCTTTTTAACCTTTATGGAGGACATGCGTACGCGAGCACACACACAACGTGGACGTTCGACTTTGTCCAGACTTCTCGCGTACGCGGCGTGTGCATGCCGTGTACGTGGGCAAGTGCCACGCGACACGGGACATCTCCTCTGTCCGAGGGGCTCAAACGCGGACACGGGTCGCGTACGCGAGTTGGGCAAATGACACCTCCGCGTACGCGAAGCATGGCATGCGTACGTGGAACCTATGTTTTTGAGAAAAGTAGATTTTGTGATTTTTAACCTATTTTCTAACTTCTAAACCTCTATAGTTATCTCCTAAAGTCCCAATTTAGTTTTTTAATCATAAAGAGAGGGGTAAACTTAGAGAAGGAGTTAACTTGAGGTGAAGAAAATTTTGAAGTAATGATTTGTGGTTGAGAAAGTGCAGGAATGATAATGGTGTTATGAATAATGACAGAATTGATAATGAATGATTGATATTGAATTATTCCTTGGCTTATGCATTTCCACTTATCTGAGATACGAGTTTTCCTGGATAGATATAGTGGCTAGCCACCACTCACTCCAGGTTGTGACTCGATACTCTGTTGACCCTACGTCGCAAGATGTGGCCGGGAACTTTAACTCTCCGGAAATTCTCCCAATGAGCTGAGTTTGATGATTGATTGTAAAAACTATGCATAGACTCTTGGGGATGCGCGCACGGAGGGACTGTCCACCGTTAGCTACCAGACATGTCGGGTTTGGCTATATGACCGACAGATGAGACTCATCAGCCATAGGATAGGCATACATCATATGCATTTGTTTGTTTTGTTTGAATGTGCATTACTTGGGTTTGCCTATTTGACCAACTATGCTTACTTGCTATATGTTTTACCTATTGTAACTACATCCTACTTGTGTTTTTCTTGTTTGTATTATTTTTCTGTACAACTGAGATACCCCTTGTCCGCTAGGGAAGTGACGAGGGTAGTTCCACCGGCATTTCAGAGGGCTGGAGTAAGCAGAAAGTAACGGGTTAAGTTAGAATTAAGTATATCTCTTGGAAAACTTAAATAGTCTACCTAAATTATGGTTTAGCTTATTCCCTTAAGTTTAATTCTACGTATCGAATTTGTAGAATCGCCTCTGGCTTTTCTGGGATCTTATATATTATGTATGTTGGTACCATTACCATGCTGAGAACCTCCGATTTTCATTCCATACATATATTTGTGGTTTTCGGATGCAACTTGAGAGGCACATCGCTAGGCATCTGGAGTTTTCTTCTGCAAGAGAAGTCGGGTTACCATATTTTGATATTTTGGCTGTGTGTGTGTGTTTAGACTCTTCTTTTGTATATGCTTTAGTTTTGTCCCTCTTAGAGGCTTTTGGAGAACTAGGTATTTACTTTATGTATTTTGGAATATTTGGGTTGTATATATATGTATATGATATTCTCCGGTCGGCCTTGACTTTGCAGGTCGAGTTTGGAACTTGATATTCTGTAGTTTGGATTCTCTGTTCTATGTATATATATTTTTTTACTTTTCTTCCTACCTAAGGTTCCGTTTATGGCAGCGATGCATTTATATATTTCTTTACTTTTCTTCCTACCTAAGATTCCGTTTACGGGAGCGATGCGCTTTTCTTTTTGCGACTTGTTGCTCAAGCTTTCCTTCAAGGCTCCTCGATAATAACTTTTCTTTCAACTATATTACGTATAGTTTTTATTTTAGAGGTCGTAATACAACACCACCTCTGTTTTACGTCTTAAGCATAAAGTTCTGTGTGGTAGGGTGTTATAGCTTAGAGGGTATTTGGGTATGACATACAACAAAAAGAGCCTTCGGTAATTAGACTACCTTTCTATTTACTCAATGAACATCCAGTTGTCTTTAGGAATTGTGAAAACATCATTAATGTCATAGAAAGGGTGGATGGCAAACTCACTATGTTGTTAGCATGGATGCTCGTTAATAAATTGTTTCCTTTTGGCCAGTCTATTACATACAGCCAATTCCCTAAGAAATTTGTATGAAAAAAGGACATATCAATGTGGATGCCAAAGAAGCAAGGATTTTCAATTGGTAGGTTGACCCATGTGCCACATGGCAATGATGCTTGAGTTTCATCCATCTTCGAACAGTAGATGGCATTGTGTATTCAACATTCAAGGAAGCGTGTTATGCTTTAGGTTTTTTGCAAGATGATAAAGAATTTATTAGCGCTATGTTGGAAGCAAGCACGTGGGCTTCTACAAGATACATTCGAGATCTATTTGTTGTTCGGTTACTATCAAACAACATCTCGAGTCCTATAAAGATTTGGGAACAGTGTTATCATGTATTATCTGAAGACATCCTTTATTCTCACAGAAAGGTTATGCATTGCGAATGTTGTACCTTTAATTATATTCTATTATTATGTATATATATAACACCATACTAACAATAGTTGTTGTATGTCATGCAGAGTTACAACTTTCTGAAGAGCAAATTCTTAATCTAATTCTTTCTAAGATTGAGGACAAATTACAAGCTAATGCTAGATCGCTTAAGGAGTATGATCAGATACCTCTCCCAACTATTGATGCTCTAGATGGCATAGATGATCCTCTAATAATGGATGAGATGAACTTTGATTTATCCCTGATAAAGGAGGAGTTAGAGAATAACTTACACACTATGAATTTGGAGTGAAGCATTTGATAAGGTGATTAGTGTTGTAAATGATGTTGGAGGCTTTTTTTTTGTATATAAATATGTAAAGTGAAGCTCATTATATGGGATGTAAAGCAAAGCTTATTATATGGGATGAAGCACAAATTTTGAATAAGCTATGTTATAATCCAGATCTGCCTTTTGGTGGCAAGGTTGTTTTGTTAGGTGGTGATTTTAGGTAGATTCTTCCAGTCATATTGATGAGCTCACGTCAAGACATTGTGTTGTCTTCGATAAATTCATCATATCTCTGAAAATTCTGCACAGATATGAAGCTAACAACAAGCATGCGACTTACTGTTGGAGCTAACCACACTCAACTAAGACAGATTTCACAATTTGCTGAGTGGCTATTGACTGTTGGTGATGGTTTGGCAGGTGATTCTACTGATGGAAAAAAGCGAAATTAACATACCTGAAGACATCCTTATTCATGACAATGAAGATGGTTTTAATTCTTTAGGTAATTTTGTGTATCCAAATTTGTTGCTAAATTTAAACAATGGGTCGTACTTCAAAAACAGAACAACACTTGCCCCTACACTTGAGATTGTCAACAATGTTAACAAGCACATAATGAAATCTTTAATTGGAGAGGAGAAGACCTACCTTAGCTCTGATTCATTGTGTGTAGAAGAAGATAACATGGAATCTGAATTAGATACAATCACTCCAGATGTTCTCAATGCTATCAATTGTTCATGCTTGCCGCCTTACCTATTGACTTTTAAAGAAGTTTACCAGTAATGTTACTACGAAACATTGATCAATCAAATGGGCTATGTAATGGCACAAGATTACAGGTACACAGGTTAGGTAATCATATTATTGAATGCATCACATTAACAGGGGATAAAGTAGGTCGAGTAGTTTTGATACCACGGATGAACATGATACCCAACAATACTACTATTCCTTTTAGGTTTTAAAGGAGGCAATTTTCATTAGTTGTTTCATTTTTTATGACTATTAACAAGTCTCAGGATCAAACTTTAACAACAGTGAGATTGTACTTGCCAAAACTTGTTTTTACCCACGATTAACTATATGTTGCTCTGTCAAAGGTAAAATCAAAATCTGATTTAAAGGTATTAATTGAGAATAATTCATTCAAGACAAAAGGTACAACCATAAATGTTGTTTATAAAAAAATATTTAAAAATTTCGATGACCATGTATAAATCTAAAATTTTGTTGACAATATATAATAGTCACAAATTTTTCGTCATCTACCAAATTATTTTTCACATAATTATAAAATTAGCCTTACTAAATCTTTTTGTTAACATCTTTATTATATTATTACTATATGTTCTACTTATTATTCAAAAGAGACACTTTTATCATAAAATACCCATAATTTAATTATGTATATTTATAAAACTTTATTTTTTATCAAACTTATCATTTCTGTGCATCGTAGACAACACTTCACTAATTGTAACAAAAACAGAGAATACAAATGGCACTAAAACACATGTTACCACCTCTACTTCTCGTTGAGGACGAGATGCCAATCTCTCGTAGAGTATGAAAATCTAAAAGCATCATATACATGTTTTAACTCTCTATG
>NC_029789.2:31692104-31692714 GCF_000816755.2 Arachis ipaensis
CATATTTTGAAATTTTTAAAATTTATTTATTGTCATTCGAGATTATTTTGTACGCATGCTAACTTTTGGTAGTTATCCAAAAAATTATTAGCACATGTCAAGTGGCGAGACCACAGATGTCTAATTAGCCATCTTTATATTAGTCAATGCTTTGCTTGGTAAACGCGGTAACCCAACAAATATCCCAGTTTCCTACTTTCCGATCCGTAACCGCTTTTAGTAGGCATTCAATAATTTGATGGCAGAAAAAAATAGTGACTTGAAGCTTTTGAGTGCGTGGTACAGTCCAATGGCCACAAGGGTCAAGATCGCACTTAACATCAAAGGATTGGAATATGAGAACATTGAAGAGGACTTGAACTCCAAAAGTGATCTTCTTCTTCGTTCCAATCCTGTGCACAAGAAAATCCCAGTTTTAATTCATGGTGACAAACCCATATGTGAATCCGTACTCATAGTTCAATATATTGATGAGGTTTGGTCCAATGGTCCTTCTATCCTTCTTCAAGATGCATATGACAGAGCAATTGCTAGATTCTGGGTTTCCTATATTGATGAAAAGGTATCTTTATTATTATTATTATTATTATTATTATTATTCAACCGGATA
>NC_029789.2:31693727-31695584 GCF_000816755.2 Arachis ipaensis
GGTCTTTTATTTTCAAATTATTCATGTAAAACTTGTGATTTTTTCTGAAGGTTTTGGTAAAGAAATGTTTAGAAATAAAATAAAACAAAATTGGTTCTTATTATTATTATCATACAAATCAAACCTTATATTGACTAAAAAATCAAAGGCCTACTCTTTTTTGCATTTGTATTCTTGTTAAAGAAAATAAAGAATTGGATAGTTAGTGTGAGTAGCTTGGATTTATGGATCAAACTCTTTTGAAGTAAGAAAATTGGTAAAATGAAAAATTAAAGTAGTAATATTCACACACAATAGAGATTATAAATTCAATAGTGATTAATTATTTATTTTGTCACTTTACATTTCTTGGAATTTTTTCCTAAAAGATTTTAGAAGTTTTTTTTCCTGAATTCATGATAATAGGCTTTGAAATTTAGTGAGTGAAACCCAAACCATTAGCAGCTTAGTGTAGATGAATTATGCCAGATGTCAATTAAGTTGGCTGAGAGTTCGTTAGAAGAAGTGGTTAGATATCATGAAGTGAGTGAGAGTTAGTTAAGGGTTGTTATTTAAGCGCGTGGCTTACGTTAATTATGAGGCTAGCTAGTATATAAGGTTTAGCCACATGATTCACTGGAAGGATTTTCCCATTCTGTTATGCAATGTGAAAATTCTCAACTCTTCTCTTCTCTTCTCTTCTCTTTCGATCTGTTTTCTAACTCCCATCTGTGATTTGCAAATTGCTTACCGATATTGTATATGTTGGCAATTAGTTGTTAGAGACAAAAAAAAAAGTATACAATGATAATTAAGACGTCCATTTTTCATACTTCAACTTCTTGTTTGAGTTTTCTGATTTGCAGAGAAGAGAAAATTAATTTCTCGTCTTTTTCTCCTTTATCTATTTCTTCCTTTTATTTTGTTTTGATCTAGTGGTGTGTAAAAGATAATATAGATCAAAGTTACTAAAATTTATAAAACCTAAAATCATATATAGATCATTAGCTGCTAGAGATAAAAAAGAGTTTATTTAAATTTGTGTTTTTCATACCAATTTCTGGAAGAAAAAAATCCTAAACAATCCAAATAGGACTCTTACATCCTTCTACTTGTCTATTCCTTTTATATTTTAGTCTTGAGTCAATTTATTTGTTGCATTTTAAATTTGGGTGTAGTTATTTGTTTGCACGATGAGCATTCTAGAAGCTGGTGAAGATGAAGAGCAAAAGAAGCCACACTTTGAGCAATTGGAGGAAGAAATACTTGTGAGGTTGGAAGAAGCATTCAACAAATACAGTGAAGGAAAGTCCTTCTTTGGAGGGAACAAGATTGGACTCATTGACATTATGTTTGGGAGCTTCTTGCCTGTTCTTGGTCTGATAGAAGAGATTAATGGAAAGAAGGTACTTGTCGATGACAAGTTTCCGGGGTTGGTGAATTGGGCTGCCAATTTCACTGCGAATTCGGCTGTGACCGGAACTCTTCCTGAGATTGACAGGCTTATTTTATTTGCCAAGGCTCAACAGCAAAAATGGGCTCTCGCTTATAAAGCTACCTCTGCCAACTAAAATTTTATTCGAATTCGTATGGAGATTGATTTTCTCTCCTTGGTTTGAATATTATATGTTTCTGTGGTGGTTTCTTTCTATGTATATTTGGTGTATGTGGGAGATGATATTGTATAACATTCAACGGAATACATGTTAAAGACAACTATATGCAAATTACAAAAGTTTAGGGGCGATTGGTTTTGGCTATTTTTATTTCCATTTTCAATGAAAATATAAATAAAATATAAAAATAGACAAAATATTTTTTTATATAAAAATAAAAATTATATATTTTTGATATATATATATATATATATATATATAT
>NC_029789.2:31696359-31711618 GCF_000816755.2 Arachis ipaensis
ATATGTTTGGTTGAAAATTTCAAAATTATTTTTAGTAAAAATATTTTTAAAAATAAATACAAATTGAAAATAATATTTTTTTTTATTTTCAGTTTTTTCAATTAAAAATAATAAAAAATATTTCTAATTTAAAATACGATTTTTTTAGTTGTAAATTTTTTAATTTTTAGTGTTGGATTCTTTATTTTTTTTTTTAATTTTTCACCGATTAGAATTAAACTCTCACTCACTTATTGGAAAAATACAAAGCTAATGCCTCCAATCCTTTATTTCACTCTCTTCCGGTCTTCTTGTAGTTCTTCCAACTCTAATAGTTTATTTTTAGTTTTTTTATTAGTTTTTTATTCTTTTTTTTTGTATCCAAAGGTAAAAGATCCTTTTCAAGTTTTTTGTGCTATTTAGTTGAAAATTTTTATTATATTTTTTTAAATTGAATTTTAATATATTAAATTTGAGTTCTAAAATTAGTGCTTTCATTTTCTCTTTTGATCTTTACTCATTGTCACTTCGTCCTCTATTAGTTATCTATTAGTTATTTATTCGTAGTTAGCTTTCTTCCATTTTCTTTTATTTTTTTTCATTTTCTCCTTCCATTCAATGGTAAAAGTGTTTTTAAATTTTTTTTGTTGTATTTAAAAATTTTTACTATTTTATTTTTGTAATTTAAATTTAAATATTAGATGATGTGAAATTTGAGTTTTAATTTTTTTTTTGTTATATTCAATTATACTTTTTTTTTTATTTTAAGTTCTTTTCGTTTTCTGTCTTCAATGTTTTTCCAGTTTTTTCAGTGTTTCTTTAAAACTTTTGTGCTCGTATATTTTTTCATTAACGGGAATATGATAATTTTTTCTGTTCGTGTATTGTTTATTTTTCTGTTATTTTTTTGTATTTCTTCTTTGATTCAAAGTTTCTATAATAAAAGTGATCAATTCGATAATAATTGACGAGAGACATAAAAATTCATTTGTATTAATACAAAGCTAATGCCTCCAATCCTTTATTTCACTCTCTTCCGGTCTTCTTGTAGTTCTTCCAACTCTAATAGTTTATTTTTAGTTTTTTTATTAGTTTTTTATTCTTTTTTTTTGTATCCAAAGGTAAAAGATCCTTTTCAAGTTTTTTGTGCTATTTAGTTGAAAATCTTTATTATATTTTTTTAAATTGAATTTTAATATATTAAATTTGAGTTCTAAAATTAGTGCTTTCATTTTCTCTTTTGATCTTTACTCATTGTCACTTCGTCCTCTATTAGTTATCTATTAGTTATTTATTCGTAGTTAGCTTTCTTCCATTTTCTTTTATTTTTTTTCATTTTCTCCTTCCATTCAATGGTAAAAGTGTTTTTAAATTTTTTTTGTTGTATTTAAAAATTTTTACTATTTTATTTTTGTAATTTAAATTTAAATATTAAATGATGTGAAATTTGAGTTTTAATTTTTTTTTTGTTATATTCAATTATACTTTTTTTTTTATTTTAAGTTCTTTTCGTTTTCTGTCTTCAATGTTTTTCCAGTTTTTTCAGTGTTTCTTTAAAACTTTTGTGCTCGTATATTTTTTCATTAACGGGAATATGATAATTTTTTCTGTTCGTGTATTGTTTATTTTTCTGTTATTTTTTTGTATTTCTTCTTTGATTCAAAGTTTCTATAATAAAAGTGATCAATTCGATAATAATTGACGAGAGACATAAAAATTCATTTGTATTTGTATTCAATATAAAAATTTATTTATATTTTTATTTAATATAATTATTTCTTTTTCCTTTTTAACTGACTCTTATTTTTAAAACTAAATTCAACTGTACTCTCATTTTATGTGTTTTATTTATTTTATACTTGTATTTTATATTTATCTTTTAATATTAATACAATTTATTTGTGTTAAGGACAGTGATATAAAACAGGATCATAATAAATCGGAAAAAAAAAGTTAAGAAAGTGTAATTTAGATATTAAGTGATAATTAATGGAGATAGATATATGTTAGGTAGTCGGTCTTTGGCTTTTATATCAGCATCCACTTGTGATATAAGTTTGAGAACTCTTGTAACATTCCACCTTTTAATTCTAGTCATCAAGATTACAGTTTTATATCTTTCAATTTTGTTTTTTGCACTCTCTTTGCTGCACTAGCTTTTTTCCTAGAAAACCATAGTGTCAAGAACCTAAAAGTTTAAAAGATCCAGGACTTTTGCAAATAATTCTCCTCCCACATCCAATCACACCAGTCATCTATTAACAAAGATCAATCCTATTTTTGATAAGCTGTGTGAAACCAAATTTAAAATCTGATAGCAACAAGCCTTCAATGTTATTCAAGGGCAAAGTTTCAAATATCATTTCATCAAAAAACGCATTCTTCCACAATTTTCATCTACTTCTAATCAAGCAATAGGAATTTGAATCATTCTTTTACAGACAATGAAAGTAAGATGATTGTCATTTGGTTTCTTAGATGCTTACATCATTGGATGCTGCCTTTAAGAACAAAATGGTGGGTTATAAACTCAACTATGAAATATGGCAGAAAATTAAAGATTATTTTACACAATCAATTAAGTACAGGTTCAAGCAACTCAAAACTCAGTTGAAACTCGTAAAAAAGGAATATATTAGCTAGTGATTGCATCTTTAAGATCAACAATGTTGCCAATTCTCTTGCAGCTTTAAGTAATTCCCTCTCCAAGGAAGAACTGAATTTTATTGGAAGGGTTGTTAAATGAAGATTATCAAACTCTTCTTATTACTATCAATGCTAAACCAGAAATTTAGTCTTGTTGAGGTAGAGAACTTAATCATGTCTCATGATGACATGATCGAAAAATAAAAAAAAATGATTCTGAAATGCTACAAACAAATCTCACCCAAAATTCATTTCCAATTTTTCAAAACTCATTTAGAAGTAATGGCTTTAGAAAAAGCAGAGGGGTAGGTTTGTTCGAAGAGAAAGATCATTTTCTGCAAATAATAGATCACTGTATCAAATTTGTGGCCGTTTTAGACCCATTACATGGCATTATTTCAATAGATAAATTAAAGATATGTCTCCACCATCTGAAATTCAAGATCACCAGCCAAGAAGCTACCTCTATAGCCTGAACACCACAACAAATTTCAACTCTTCACAAGGATCATCTTCAACCTCGACCACTCCTCCGCACCTCCAGCACCATCTTTTTCTATTATTCTACTGCTGCAGCACTAACTTATGTTTTAGACCCTACTTGGTACTCAAATAGGACTCCGCATATTGTTTCGAAATCAATTAAAATTGATGACATGCTCAGAATACACCTTACTTTATTCATTATTTTTTTAATAATTTATTTGTTATAAAAATATATTCTAATTAAAAGCAATAATAAATCTCATATTATATATATGTATGTCAAGAATAGAGGAAAAAGGTGAGAAACCAACACAAGGAATTTATTCTTTTACCTTTACACACATAAACGTATGTGAGCCTGATTTTTGGAGAAGAATTTTATGACGCGCAAAAAATTATAAGAAATTTCTAAATTTAGATCAAATATCCATTAGTCAAGAAGTTGACAACAAAAGTTAATCCCGGTATAAATACGCATAGCGCCTTCGTCTCATAATTGGATACAATATAGGATTTTGTTGTGATAAGAATGACTTATCACATCTTATGTGGATGCCCATTTTCCATAAGATAGAGTTTCCCAAGGATGAATGAATTTAATGTAGTTTGAAAAAGGGAAGCCTTGCACATGTATAAATAGGAGCATAGGCTGAGGCCTTTGAACACACACAAAAGCAATAAATAATTCTCTCTCCCTTTATGTTGCAATACTTATTCCTCTCTCTTTATATTTCTTTATCTTATATTTGTTACCTCTTCTTTATTTATTTATTTATTTAGTTAATTTATAACATGTTATCAGAACGAAGCTCTAACGAAATTTTAGGAAGACTCCAGGTAACAAGTTTTTATTATGTTGAAGCTCTCTCATCTTGAATTTAATACTCTTGATATATCTGGAAATAATTATTTATCATGATGTTAAAATCCATCTTGATTCAATGGATCTTGGAGATACCATTAAAGCTGAAAATAATGCATCCCAGAAGGATAAAGGCAAAGCCATGATTTTTCTTCGTCGTCATCTTGACGAGGGATTGAAAAATGAATATCCCACATTAAAAGATCCTGCAGATATGTAGAAAAACCTTGAAGAAAGGTACAATCATGTGATACTTCCTCAAGCCCGATATGTTAGAGAAAATTTTTTCTCGACCTTCCATGTCTCGAATGTGCTCCTGCAGCAGCAGTATCGAGAAAAAGAAATTAAAAATATTCTGAGTTAATTTTTTTGCCTTGTTGCTGATCGCAACAATGAGTTACTTTTGAGAAATCATGAAGCGCGCCCAGTTGGCGCCGCCCTATTTCTTGAAGCAAATGCGGCAAATTATAACCCCAGAAGAGGCAAATGGCAAGATTTTGATAACAAGAAAAATTATAGAAGGAAAAGAAATTATGTTCACAAGAAAGGATCTCACCAGAAGTGGGATAAAGAAAGGAACAATGGGCAAAATAGATTAATTGAGGATAAATGCTTTCGTTGTGGTGAAAAGGGCCATTGGTCACGTACCTGTCGTACCCCAAGGCACCTAATTGATCTTTAAAGAAAGAAAACAAATTTTGTTTCAAATAATGAAAATTCCACCACTCATTATGATGTATCTAATTTCTTTAAGGATTCTAAAGGAAATATTGGCTATTTGATCAATGATGGAATAGTTTGATATATGTATGTGTTTGTTAAGTATTCATGTGAATAATTTTACTGTGTATGTACTTCTACTCATTTTATTATTATTATCATTTGTGTTTGAAGAAAAATGACAAGGATATATTGGTGTGCAGAAATTGTGATTACACTTTGATTATGTAAAATTCATCGCTCTTTCTTTCCCTGGTAATGGCGCCAAAAACATGATGCCAATACCATGGTTCACAACTTCGCACAACTAACTAGCAAGTGCACTGGGTCATCCAAGTAATACCTTACGTGAGTAAGGGTCGAATCCCACGGAGATTGTTGGTATGAAGCAAGCTATGGTCACCTTGCAAATCTCAGTTAGGCAGATCTAAATTGATAATGGTGTTTTCGAATAATGATTAATAGACTAGGGATAGAAATACTTATGTAATTCATTGGTGAGAATTTCAGATAAGCGAATGGAGATGCTTTCGTTCCCCTGAACCTCTGAAAATCTGGCATTGAACGCCAGTTTACGTCATCTATTCTTGGCCAAAGTATGGACTATTATACATTTCTGGAAAGCCCTGGATGTCTACTTTTCAACGCAATTGGAAACGCGCCATTTCGAGTTCTGTAGCTCCAGAAAATCTACTTTGAGTGCAGGGAGGTCAGAATCCAACAGCATCAGCAGTCCTTCTTCAACCTCTGAATCTGATTTTTGCTCAAGTCCCTCAATTTCAGCCAGAAAATACCTGAAATCACAGAAAAACACACAAACTCATAGTAAAGTCCAGAAATGTGAATTTAACATAAAAACTAATGAAAACATCCCTAAAAGTAACTAGATCCTACTAAAAACATACTAAAAACAATGTCAAAAAGCGTATAAATTATCCGCTCATCACATATTCTGAAGATATTTGCCTTGCGGATAGTGCAAGTTCGCACACTATTCTTAAAAGTGATATATATATTTTACCCATCTTGTGCCAAAAGAAGAGTATGTTAATACTATTATTGGCTCGGGCAATGTAATAGAAGGCTCCGGAAGAGCTATAATTTTGTTTCCCGGAGGAACAAAATTTATAATAAATAATGCACTATTATCTACGAAGTCTCTAAGAAACTTATTGAGTTTCAAAGATATTCGCCGAAATGGATATCATATTGAGACAATGAATGAGGAAAATCATGAGTATTTATGTATTACAACTCATGATTTAAATAAAAAGATTATATTAGAAAAGTTACCCTCACTTTCATCTGGATTGTATTATACCAAGATTAGTGTAATTGAATCACAAGCCATTGTAAACCAGAAGTTTACTAGCCCAAATGAATTCATAACTTGGCATGATAGATTGGGTCATCCGGGAACAACCATGATGAGGAGAATTATTGAAAACTCTCATGGACATTCACTAAAGAACCAGAAGATTCTTAAATCTAGTGAATTTTGTTGTGCTGCATGTTCTCAAGGGAAGTTAATTTTAAGGCCATCACCAGTAAAGATTGGATTTGAGTCCCCTGAATTCCTAGAAAGAATTCAAGGTGATATATGTGGACCTATTCATCCACCATGTGGATCTTTTAGATATTTTATGGTCCTAATAGACGCATCTTCGAGATGGTCACATGTGTGCTTATTATCTTCTCGCAATCTGGCGTTTGCGAGATTACTGGCTCAAAATATTCGATTAAAAGCACAATTTCCAGAAAATCCAATCAAAGCAATTCGTCTTGATAATGCTGATGAATTTACTTCCCAAGCTTTTGATGCTTATTGTATGGCTAATGAAATAAGTGTTGAACATCCAGTAGCTTATGTTCACACACAAAATGGGTTAGCAGAATCACTTATTAAACGCCTCCAATTGATTGCTAGACCCTTGCTTATGAGAACAAATCTCCCAACCTCGGTTTGGGGGCATGCTATTTTACATGCCGCAGCACTTATTCGTTTGAGGCCAACAAGTTATCATCAGTTCTCTCCTATGCAATTAGCTTTTGGCCAGCAGCCAAATGTCTCTCATTTAAGAATATTTGGGTGTGCGATATATGTTCCCATTGCACCACCTAATCGTACCAAAATGGGACCCCAAAGAAAATTGGGGATATATGTTGGATATGATTCTCCCTCTATAGTGAGGTATCTTGAGATACAAACGGGAGATGTATTTAAAACCCGGTTTGCGGATTGTCATTTTGATGAATCAAAATTTCCAACATTAGGGGGAGAGAGTAAGCTTCCTGGAAAGGAACTTAATTGGAATGCATCATCGTTGATGCATTTAGATCCTCGATCAGGGCAATGTGAACTAGAAGTTCAAAAGATTATACATTTGCAAAGAATAGCAAATGAATTGCCTGATGCATTTTTCGATACAAAGAGAATAACTAAATCTTATATACCAGCAGAAAATGCCCCAATTCGAATTGATGTCCCAGTAGGACAAGTAGCCACTGAAGCAAATTCACGCCAGAAGCGTGGCAGGGCGGAAAATGCCCCAATTCGAATTGGTGTCCCAGTAGGACAAATAGCCACTGAAGCAAATTTACGCCAGAAGCGTGGCAGACCTGTCAGTTCCAAAGATAAAAATCCTCGAAAGAGAAAAGATGTAAATATTCCTGTTGAAAAAGACATTGTAAAGACACATGCAGTTGTCTAAAATTCTGATATAACGCCAGAAGACGTTCAGGTACCTGAAAATTATGAAAATGACGAGATCTCGATAAATTATGTCTTTACAAGAGAGAAATGGGACCGAAATAAGACAATTATCAATGAAATATTTGCATATAATGTGGCATTGAATATCATGCATGAAAGTAAGGATCTTGAGCCAAGATCAGTCGAAGAATGTTGACAAAGGAATGATTGGCCAAAATGGAAAGAAGCCATGAAGGCTGAGTTAGACTCACTTGCAAAACGTGAAGTCTTTGGACTTGTAGTCCGTACACCAAAAGATGTAAAACCTTTTGGATACCGGTGGGTATTTGTGAGAAAACGAAATGAGAAAAATGAAGTTGTGCGCTATAAAGCCCGACTTGTGGCACAAGGTTTTTCACAAAGGCCCGGTATAGATTATAAAGAAACGTATTCCCCTGTAGTGGATGCGATAACATTGCGTTATTTGGTCAGTTTATGTGCATATCATAAACTGCATATGCATTTAATGGATGTGGTAACAGCCTATTTATACGGCTCATTAGATCGGGATATCTATATGAAAGTCCCTGAAGGACTAAAGATATCTAAACCATCAAATGAATATTCACAGGGGTTATACTCAGTTAAATTGCAAAGATCTTTATACGGTCTAAAGCAATCTGGACGAATGTGGTATAATCGTCTTACTGAGTATCTGGCCAAAAATGGATTCAAAAATGATGATATTTGTCCATGTGTTTTCATAAAGAAATCCGCATCTGGATTCATTATAATTGCTGTGTACGTTGATGATTTAAATATCATTGGAACTCCTAAAGAGATTCCAACAATTATAAAAACTCTAAAGGAAGAGTTTGAGATGAAAGATCTTGGAAGGACTAAATTTTATCTCGGCCTGCAGATCGAGCATACAAAAAATGGGATCTTTATTCATCAAGCGACATACACAGAGAAGATCTTGAAAAGATTTTATATGGATAAGTCACATCCATTAAGTACCCCAATGATTGTAAGATCTTTAGATGTGGAAAAGGATCAATTCCATCCTAAGGAAGAAAATGAAGATATCCTTGGTCCTGAAGTACCATATCTTAGTGTCATTGGAGCGCTAATGTATCTTGCTAATAATACACGACCCGATATATCATTTGCTGTGAACTTACTAGCAAGGTATAGTTCCTCTCCAACCAGAAGACATTGGAGCGGAATCAAGCAAATCTTTCGATATCTTCATGGGACGGTTGATATGGGATTGTTTTATCCCTATGGATCCAAGTCACAACTAGTTGGCTATGCAGATGCTGGCTACTTGTCTGATCCACATAAAGGGAGATCTCAAACAGGATACCTGTTTACATATGGTGGAACAGCTATATCATGGAGGTCCACGAAACAGACGATTGCTGCAACATCCTCTAATCATGCCGAAATACTAGCGATTCATGAAGCAAGTTGCGAGTGTTTTTGGCTCCGGAGTTTGATCCAATATATTCTGTCATCATGTGGACTGATTGATCATAAGATAGCTCCAACTGTCCTGTTTGAAGATAATACAGCATGTATTGCTCAACTTAAAGGCGGATATATTAAAGGTGATAGAACAAAGCATATTTCTCCCAAATTCTTCTTCACTCATGATCTTCAAAATCAAGGGACAATTGATGTCCAACAGATCCGCTCAAGTGATAATCTGGCAGATTTATTCACAAAGCCACTCCCAAAATCTTCTTTTGAAAGATTGGTACATCAGATTGGGATGCGCCGATTTTGAGATATAAAATAATGTCGGCAAGAGGGGGAGACTGTACTCTTTTTTCCTTGGTCAGGTTTTTTTTCCCATTGGGTTTTTCTTGACAAGGTTTTTAATGAGGCAGTCCCCATCACAAAGGATATTGTACTCTTTTTCCTTCACTAAAGTTTTTTTCCCATTGGGTTTTCTTTAGTAAGGTTTTAACGAGGCAATAATCCTAAATGGTCATCCAAGGGGGAGTGTTGTGATAAGAATGACTTATCACATCTTATGTGGATGCCCATTTTCCATAAGATAGAGTTTCCCAAGGATGAATGAATTTAATGTAGTTTGAAAAAGGGAAGCCTTGCACATGTATAAATAGGAGCATAGGCTGAGGCCTTTGAACACACAAAAAAGCAATAAACAATTCTATCTCCCTTTATGTTGCAATACTTATTCCTCTCTCTTTATATTTCTTTATCTTATATTTGTTACCTCTTCTTTATTTATTTATTTATTTAGTTAATTTATAACATTTTTGTTGAATCTCTCTTTTTAACTATAAGCTAGTCTGCGATAATTTTTTTTGTGTGGGAGTACGTACTCCTCATCTAGCGCTCGACGCTCTGCTAGAGTTTCACTGCGCCGCCTCCATGGTTACACCTTTCTTTGTCTTTTCTTCGTCAAACTCTTTTCCATCTTCTTCTACTTTCTTTTCTTAATTTCTTTTCCACTTAGCTCCCTAATTTTCGTTTTATCTCCCAATTCATTCCTCTTTTAATTCATTCCGTTTTCTAATTCACTGATTCCATATATCTTATGTCTCTTTGGAATCATTGAATACTAATTCTGATTTTCTCTACACCATGAGCAACAAATCAGAGACTCAGAACCCTCATATAATTGCTATGACGGTGGAGGGTGCCAGCCTTCAAGTGGCACCCAAAGAAATATGAAACTGCTCTCGTGGAATTGTCGGAGTTTGGGGAGACCCCTGACAATCCACAATCTTAAAGGAATTTGCAAATCCTACTCCCCCGAGGTTGGATTTATCTGTGAAACAAAAAAATCAATCTCGACAAGTTGAGGGAAAACTAAGATCTTGTGGTTTCAAGGAATGGTTTATTGTAGATCCGGATGGATTATCAAGGGGTTTGGCAATGGCATGGAGGGATGGTTGCACTGTTCAGATTTTACAGCATGGTAGATTTTTCATTGCGGCATCAGTTCTGACAGCTGGTTCTAATGATCCCTATGGTGTTCTAGGTGTTTATCTCAGTTCAAATGATCAACATAGAATGGCTCAATTTGTTGAATTAATTTCAGTCACCCAACAGTTTGATAGTAAGGTTGTGTTAATAGGGGATTTTAATGCCATTTCTAATCAATTGGAGAAAGAAGGTGGGGGTGCTAAATCTCCTTCTTCTATTGAAACCTTTAATAGTTTTATTGGTGATAATTCCCTGATTAATATTGGTATGGTCGGAAGACCATTCACTTGGTCAAATAGACGGAGGGGTGATGAGTTGATACAGGAAAGACTGGACCGATTCCTGGTAGGAGTTGATTGGCAGCAACTCTATCCCAATGCAACGGTTCTTAGACTGTCAGAATTAGGCTCGGATCATGCCCCTCTTCTCCTAGACTCTAATCTGAGAACTGAGAGATCTAAACGCCGATTCAAATTCTAAGAAAGATGGTGTTCCAATCAGTGACAGATCCAGAAAATTTTGGAAGTGGGGGCAAAATTTATATAACATCATAATAATTTTTATAATAAAAATAATATGTGTATATAAAAAATTAAATATTAAATTATCTATTAATCATTATATATATATATGTATAAATATATGTATTATTTATGAAAAGAAGATAAATAATATTCTTTTGAGTTGATTTTAAAAAAGAACACTAATTTCGTTTAAATTTGAGAATTGATTATTTTAACGAATTTGTAATATAAAATTTTTAAATTGATGATTAAGTACCAAAAGTTGAATAAAAAATTATTATGGGGTCAAATTTAATAATCTAATGGAGGCAAATAAATATTATTATCATATGCTACTCAAAAAAATTCCAAATTGTAGTGGGGGCGCTTGCCCCCACACCCGTATACGTAGAACTGTCCCTGGTTCCAATGATGAAATAAGGCATATTGTTAGAGAGGTTTGGCATGAACAGATTGATGGTTCAGCCATGTATATCCTAGCTCAAAAAATAAAGCGTTGTCGGCATAAGATTGTCAGATGGCAGCAAGAACACAGATCTAATTCGAAGGTGGAGATTGATTTACTACAGTCGGAATTAGAGGAACTTCGTTTAGCAGGAATTCATGGAGGCAACATCATTTCAGAAATAGAGGACAAACTTGAAAAAGCATTGCAAAATGAGGAATCTTATTGGAAAGATAAGTCTAGAGTCAAATGGCTCAAATCTGGTGATCAGAATACAGCTTTCTTTCATCATAAATTTAGAAATCGAACCCGAAGGAATAGAATTTGGCAACTAACTGGCAGTGATGGTGAAGTGGCTACTTCAAATGCTGGTATTGCTTCTGTGGCTGAATCTTATTTCAAGGACATCTTTTCCTCCACTTGTCAAGAGAACCCTGAACCTCTGTTTATTGATTTTGAACCTAAGGTTACAGCTCACATGAACCGTAGGCTTCAAAGACCAGTGACTATGGAGGAAGTGAAATGCGCAACATTTAGCATTCATCCTCAAAGTGCTCCAAGAGATGATGGTATGACAGCAAAATTTTTTCAAAGCTTCTGGAACATACTTTGTGGTGATGTGTTTCGAGCAGTTAAGAGCTTCTTTTCTGGGGGCAGAATCTTGAAGGGTTTAAACCACACTCAGATCTGTCTTATTCCCAAGATTTCTGATGCTAAAGATATGACTCAGGTAAGACCAATAAGCCTCTCTTCAGTCTTTTACAAGATTATCTCCAAAGTATTTGTACATAGGCTTCAGGGTATGATGAATAGACTAATTAGCCCTACGCAGAGTGCTTTTATTAAAGGCAGATTAATCTCTGATAATATCCTAATTGCACACGAGTGTATGCATTACTTGAAGAATAAAAAAAAGGGTCTGGAAAATGAAATGGCGCTAAAATTAGATATGAGTAAGGCATATGATAGGGTGGAATGGCATTTTCTTTGGTTTATATTGGAGAAGTTTGGTTTTGACTCCCGATGGATCATGTGGATTCGAGAATTAGTGACAACTGTTTCTTATTCTGTTATTGTGGAAGGACAACCTTATGGTTTCTTCAACCCAAATAGAGGTATTCGACAAGGAGATCCTCTATCCCCCTATCTTTTTCTTTTTTGTGCAGAAGGTCTCTCCTTCTTGCTACACAAGGCAGAACAAAACAGACTAATTCAGGGTCTTCAGATACATAGGCGATGTCCCAAGGTCAACCACCTCCTGTTTGCTGATGATTCCATTTTATTCTGTAAGGCTAATCCTGAAGCATGTTCAAATATCCTGCATTTATTGAATTCTTATGAAAGCATCAGTGGCCAGAGGGTAAATCTTAATAAATCTGCTATATTCTTTAGCCACAATACTCCGTCCACTACTCGTACACTACTGGCTAACTCTATGAATATTAATCATATTGGAGCTCAGGATAAATACCTTGGTTTTCCTTCTACAGTCTCTAAATCGAAAAAGGCTTCTTTTAGTATGATCAAAGAAAAGGTTCGGAAAAGAATCCAAGGGTGGAAGCGCAATCTTCTTTCGTCAGGTGGTAGACACGTATTGCTTAAGGTAGTGGGAGAAGCTATTCCTACTTATACATTGTCTTGCTTCAAGTTGCTTGATGGTTTAATTTCAGAAATTCACTCTCTACTTTCTCAGTTCTGGTGGGGACAAAAAGGTTCTGAAAGGAGGATGGCTTGGATTAGCTGGGACACTATGACTCGCCCACGAAAAGAATGAGGCCTTGGATTTAAAGATCTCAGAATCCAAAATCTGGCACTTTTAGGCAAACAGTTTTGGAAAGTTGAACTTGCCTCACAAAATTAAGCTATTTATCTAGAAAGCTCTCCATGACCGACTTCTGGTGCTTGCTCAGATTCATCACCGCATCCCATCTATATCACCAATATGCCCTTGCTGTCATGAAGCAACGGAAACAGTCACTCATTGTTTGATCGATTGCTCTAGAATTAAAGACGTGTGGTCTCAGAGTTATCTTTGTGATTGTCTTCTCCCTCAAAGTTCTAATGACTTTTGGACATGGTGGACTGCATCAACAGAGATACTTAACCCGTTGAAGAATGCTGACCGTAATCCTCAATTGCTTGCCATCATTTGCTGGAACTGCTGGAAAGCTCGCAACCAGTTGAGTTTTGAAGGTTCTACTTCTATGCCGTCTGCCATTCTAGCAAGCTCTGTCAAGTTGCTTCGTGAAATCCAAAGAACTCCCAGTTTAGGTCGTCATCTCCATGAGACAAGCTCTTAGTTGCATTCAATTTGATTTATCATTATTTCTTCTTTAAGATTTTTCTTCGTTTTTCGACCACGCACCGTTGGATGAATACCTTCAGTGTAGTGTCTTTGGGAAATCCCCACCTTTTATTATGTTGTTCTGCTTTTGGACATCTTTGTATTTCATTTTTTAATAATTAATGAAATAAAATCTATTATCTTTGGAAAAAAAAAAGTATTTTTGTTGAATTTATTTTATTATATATTAAACTACTCTTCCACCTTAACCCATGACAACAATAAAGAAGTTTTGTGGCCCACAAATTCAACCCAATAGAATACATAAATTTAATTACAATTTTAGTCTTTATTATCTTATCTTATCTTTTTTATTATCTTATCTTTAGTTGTTCTTATCTTATCTTTATTTGTTTTTATCTTTCTTAGACCAATGCTCTATATATATTTAGTTTTACACTTCAGTACAATTCAATCAATCAACAATCAATAAAAGTTCTTTTATTTGCTTTTCCTATTCTTTCACAATTTTATCATGCTATCAGAGCCAGGGTATCCTCCTTGACGAGGATATATATGTTATCATCTTTTCAGTGAAAAATCACCTACTTCTTTTTCAACCTCCTCTCACAATGAATAATCAATCTTCTAATTTAGCTCAGAATTCAACCAATCTCTATTACATCCATCCAAGTAAAAATCCAACATCAGTCTTGGTTATCCAGGAAACAACTATCATTCATGGAATAATCACTATGGCCTGTCTGCGCTTTCTTCCGGCAGTTCTGTCTGCATTCTGTTTCAGCAGTTTAATCTGCATTCTGTTTTAGCAATTCTATCTGCACTCTTATCGCGTTCTATGCACCCTCTTTCTTATCGCGCTCTACGCGCAATCTCTTATTGTGCTCTACGCGCCCTCTTTTATTACGCTCTATGCGCCGACCACTCTTATTGCGTCATACACGCCCTCTAAAGATCAATCTTATTGCGCTCTATACGCTTATTTTTTCATTTTTTTTAAGATCGCTGCCCAAGCACAGCATCTCCTTTTATATTTTTGCCGCCGGCAGCTCAAGCTCCGCCACACGCAATTTTTTGAAGATCGCTGCTCAAGCACATCATCTCCTTTTATATTTTTGCTGTCGACAGCTCAAGTTCCGCCGCACGCATCTTCCTCCGCGTTTTCCTGAACATATCCAAGCTGTGGATTATTGACATCTTCCATCCACCAGCTTGCGGGGGCGTATTAAACTACTCTTCCACCTTAACCCATGACAACAATAAAGAAGTCTCGTGACCCACAAATTCAGCCCAACAGAATACATAAATTCAATTACAATTTTAGTCTTTATTATCTTATCTTATCTTTTCTTTATCTTATCTTTAGTTGTTCTTATCTTATCTTGATTTGTTTTTATCTTTCTTAGGCCAATGCTCTATATATATTTAGTTTTACACTTCAATACAATTCAATCAATCAACAATCAATAAAAATTCTTTTATTTGCTTTTTCTATTCTTTCACAATTTTATCATTATATTATATGTTATTTATAGATATATCTTTCATCATTTTATTAAATAAAAATAGGTTTTTTAATAGAAAAAATTAACAATAGAACTAACCATTATCATTATATTATATTTTATTTATGCTT
>NC_029789.2:31711635-31731517 GCF_000816755.2 Arachis ipaensis
ATGTTAACTTAATAAAAAATTAAATAACTAAAATTATAATTGAATAAAAATATAATTTTAAATTTTAAAACTAGATCAACCAAAGATATTTTTATTATTTTTAACATTTGAAAATAAATTCTCTTTTCATAATCCAATCACATTTTTTAAAATGTAAAAATTGAAAATGAAAATTATTTTCAAAAAATAAAAACGGAAAATATTTTCCTCTTAAGTTGTACTGAATACAAAGGACAAACTCAGCAGGTGTGGGATCCAATGATCAATCTATGTCAAATTGTACTCTTTGGGAGGTTGGAATCGAAACTACCCACTATTTGTTTATTGGTTTTGACATAACATGGAGGGTTTGGAGCGATATTTTGAGCTTGTATGGAATTATCGTGGGTGTGGCCTGGCAATTCAAGATAATGTTTTGAGAGTTGGTCGGGTATTAGAATACAGAAGAAAAACAAATTAAAGAGAGTTGAATGATTTTGTTCTTTGCCGTAATTTGGTGTGCGTGGAAGGTGAGGAACAACAAGTTGTTCAACGATGGGGCTGCTAATTCAGTGGACATCAAACTACTAGTAATGCCTTTTAAGGAGATGTGGATCAGTGATAAGGAGAGGAGGTTGGGTAGCGTAGCTCACTGACATCATTATTCACATGTCACAACTCACAAATGTCTCATCTCTGTCATTATAAATATACACTTCATGCTTTGCTTCATGGGTGGTAAGTGGTAACCTACATAGTAGATAACAGAGTTTCAATAATATAATAGTGATGGAAGCAAAAAGTAGTGACTTGAAGCTTTTGGGTGGATGGTTCAGTCCATTTGTCACAAGGGTGAAGATTGCACTTAACATTAAAGGATTGGAATATGAGAACATTGAAGAGGACTTGAATTCCAAAAGTGATCTTCTTCTTCGTTCCAATCCTGTGCACAAGAAAATCCCAGTTCTAATTCATGGTGACAAACCCATATGTGAATCCTTAGTCATAGTTCAATATATTGACGAGGTTTGGTCCAATGGTCCTTCTATTCTTCCTCAAGATGCTTATGACAGAGCAATTGCTAGATTCTGGGTTTCATACATTGATGATAAGGTATGCTTATTTTATTCTATTTATGTATTTTTATATTCAACGGAGAATATTCCCTAGTTTTTTTAAGAGTTAATTCTAAATCAGATCATAAAAAAAATTTGGTCAAATAATTTAATTCACAACAAACTTTAATAACCAATCCATTTTTAATCTTTTATTTTATTAAATATATCAATTTTTACATCAAATTTTACTAAAAAGTTAACCAAATCTCTAGATAAATGACAGTTAGAAATAAATAAAATTAGTTCTATTATTATCTGATATACAAATCAAAATTTACCTTGACTATAGCAAATCAAAGGCCTATCGATTTGCATGTTTAATTGTACATGTAGGTAGTTGTTGTTTCAAATTAAAATTCTAAAAGGAAAAAAGTTAAATAGAAGACCATTAAAAGATAGGAATATCTTTGTAATACAAGAATATAAGCAGACATAAAAAATTAACTATAATATACGTTGTACAACAAGATTGATTATTATAATATAATAAATTTAATTATTCTATCAGTAGTTACAATTATTCTCCCTATACAAGTCATTTTTTTATATAACTCTATTCAAGTTATTTATATTCACGCGCGCACATTCTTTTTCTTCTCTTTTGTTATCGTCATCACCAACACCGCCTCCTCCTCCTCTTCTTCTTCCTCCTTTTTTTATTGGAATTTCTTCTCCTTCTTTCTTTTTCTCCTTCTCCTCCATCATCAGTTATTTCGTTGTTGAAGATAATGAATAATTTAAGTTCAGATTATTGTCATTTAAACCATAACAAAATTGATTATTGTTTTGAATCCAATCAAGTGGCTGGGTGTGGTTCACTCTAGTTAATTTAATGTTTCATCGTTGATGGTTTGAATTGAATGTAATGTAAAATTTATGCATTAAAGAAAATATTTTTCTATATTTGCGACAAATTTGGGTGTAAGACGAAGATATCTGTTGTTTAAGAATTTTTGGTGTATGTGTGCTGATAAGTTCTGCATAATTTAAAACTATCTTCTCCCTCCTTCTCATCTTCTGATGCTTCTTCTTCTTCTTTTTCATCATCATCATCATCTTCTTTTTTTTCTTATTCATCTTTTTTTTTCTTATTTTATCTTCTCAAGTTTCTTCTTGTTTTACTCAATTAATAAGAATAAAAACAAAAAAATCAAACAAAGAAGAAGAAGAAACACATAATGCTGTAAAAGGGTAAAAAACAAAAATAAGCCAAGGGAGAAAATAATTTACGTGAATAAGCCAAAACGAAAATTGCTTCATGAATCCACCAATGCACGTTTATATGTAGTTCGAACCAGCTTGGTTCGAACTCCATTTCTGCATAATTCGAACCAGCTTGGTTCGAATTATATACAAACACATGCACACACATAATTCGAACCAGCTTGGTTTGAATTATGTAGAAACACACGCACACACATAATTCGAACCAGTTTGGTTCGAATTACATACAAACACACACTAATTCGAACCAGCTTGGTTCGAATTACACACAGTAATTCATGGTATAATTCGAATTATGCTGTTAAAAAATTTCTTAAAAGATGTTAGAAGTACTATAAAAATTTGTAATGTCCTAATGACTTAGGATATTAAAGAAATACTCCACATAGTCACTAATAATTTAGAAATTAAAGAAAAAATATTTTTATCATATATTTACCTAAATCACAAGAATATTACAAACTTTTATAGTACTCATAACATCTTTTAAGCCATTTTTTAAAATTATTTTGAATAGAATAAAATATATTTTTTAATTATTTTGTATGGAATAAAATATTTTCTTTAATTTCTAAATTATTATTGACTATGTAGAATATTTTATTTAAAATTTGAGTACATGCATGTATTTACCTAAGTTATTATAACATTACAAATTTTTATAGTACTCCTAACATTTTTAAGCCGTTTTTTTAAAATTGTTTTGCATAGGATAAAATATTTTTTGTAGTATAATTTAAAAAAAATTATTAAAAAATATTCATGAACTATTAAAAATGGACAGAAAAGTATTGTATGGAATTTGAATTGATAGCTCATTAATATTTTAAAGAAGTCTCGTAATTAAATATTTTGTTAGCTTTTTTTAACGTATGAAATAAAAATATATTTTTTTTAATTTTTAAATTATTAATTTTTTTAATAAATTTTTCAATAAATTTTTTTTAATAAATTATTAATTTTTTAACAGCATAATTCGAATTATACCATGAATTACTGTGTGTAATTCGAACCAAGCTGGTTCCAATTATGTGTGTGCGTGTGTTTCTACATAATTCGAACCAAGCTGGTTCGAATTATGTGTGTGCATGTGTTTGTGTATAATTCGAACCAAGCTGGTTCGGATTATGTAGAAATAGAGTTCGAACCAAGCTGGTTCGAATTACATATAAACGTGCGTTGGTGGATTCATGAAGCAGTTTTCGTTTTGGCTTATTCACGTAAATTATTTTCTCCCTTGGCTTATTTCTGTTTTTTGCCCGCTGTAAAATTACTTGGAAGATGATGAACTTACATTCATTCAACTAAAAGAAAGAAAGAAATAAGAAAAAAAAGAAGAAAAAAATACAGCATTAGAGGTAATATTTTTCTGTATTTGCAATAAATTTGGGTGTAACATGAAGATATTTGGGTGTAACACAAAGATATTCGAGTGTATTATTTAAGAATTTTCGGTGTATATGTGCTGATAAGTTCTGCATAATTCAAAACTCTTCCTCTTTCTCTTCCTCATTCTTGGGAGAAAAAAATCAAACAAAGAAAAAAATACATAATGTTGCAAAATCAATAGAAAGAAGAGGAGGAAAAAAATGCAGCAACAATAACAGTAATAAAAAAACGACAATGAAGATGAAACACGCGAAGAAAAAGGAGGAAAAACGCAAAGAAAAAGGAGAAGAAGAAGGAAGAGAAGGAGGAGGAACGCGGAATACAAAGAGGAACAATGTGATTTCACGTGCGCGTTACATAAGTGACTTGTATAACTTATATGTCAAAAAGACTTGTATGTGTAGCCGTACTCATGTAGTTAATTACTTAATTAAAAAATATAAAAAATAACATATAAATATACACAATTATATAATAACTAATTTAGTTAAATAGCAGTACTCATGTAATCGACTTCATCTAATGGGATAAGGCTTTGTTGTTATTGTTGTAGAACATTTTTGTTTATCATAAATATAGAATTTTTAATTAGGTTCCTATACTTTTTTTTCTTTTAATTAGGTTTCTGCATCAATTTTTTTTTAATTAGGTTCCTCTTAACAGTAATTGGTTTAATTATATAGGGACTCAATTAAAAAAAATTGGGATATGGACTCAAATAAAAGAAAAAAAAGTATAGGGACATAATTAAAAATAAAATTTGATGCAAGGATTCAATTAAAAAAAATATAAGACCTAATTAAAAATTTCGCAAAACTATAAGGACCAATAGAGTAATTAAACATTTTATTTATCATAAATATAAATAGTTCAAGATTTAAGATATTCATTTCCACATTGATTTGAAAATAGATTATCATTAAATTTATTATACCTAAAATCTTTTATATCAAGGAAAAACTTATTATAATATTTTTCTTTTGCATTTGTCTTGGATTTGAACCAACACTAGCTAATTCCTCATTTTTCTCGATCGAAAATGTTGCCCCATAGCATTTCTATCTCTAAATCAAAGTCAGCATAACATGTACAACAACTTAATTATTTAAATTTACTTTTCCATACCACTTTTAAAGACTAAAACTTGTTTATTTACATTTACTTTCCTATACCACTTTTGGAAGAATAAAAATCCTAAATAATCCAAATATATAGATCTTCCGTCCTTCTAGCTAATTGTATGCATACCTAATTCATTTTAACGTTGGTTTCAATCAATTTCTTTTTGCAATTAAATTTGGGTGTACCTAGTTATTTGTTTGCATGTGGAACATTCTAATGGCTTTTGAAGATGAAGAGGAAAGGAAGCCACACTTTGAGCAATTGGAGGAAGAAGTGCTTGTGACGTTGGAAGTGGCATTCAACAAATGCAGTGAAGGAAAGCCCTTCTTTGGAGGGAACGACGTTGGATTCATTGACATTGCCCTTGGGAGCTTCTTGCCTTTTCTATATGTGTTAGAAAAGATGAATGGAAAGAAGGTCCTCACCGTCCACAAGTTTCCAGAGTTAGCGAATTGGACTACAAATTTTATTGCGAATTCAGTTGTGACTGAAACTCTTCCAGAGATTGATGACAAGCTTGTTTTGTTTTGTAAGGCTTTTCGACGTAAATGGGTTACTGCAAAAGCTGCTGCCAAGTAAAATGTTATTGGAATGATGTTGTGAGACCATGGAGTTTCCTTTTCTCTTTGGTTTGAATATTATGTTTTCTATGATGGCTTCTTTTTTATCTATTTATTTACCGTGGGAGATGATCTTGTATAATAACATCACTAGCATATGGTACTTGGACATTCAGTGAAATTCATATTATGCTTAACTCTATATGTAAATTACAAAAGAATAATTTGTGGCCACAATTTTAAGAGTTTAATTATACGAGTAAATATTTAAACTTATTTTTAAAAAATCATTCATTTTTTAAATTAGTGTTTAAGAAGAATTTTTTAAACAAATTTGTCCTTCATAGATTTTAATTTGGTTACATTAATTCTTCCGACACTTTTATTACTAATATCATTAAAATTTACTAATGTGGCACGTTAAGTGATACCATACCAACCACAACACATACTTAATTTTTTGGTGACTACAACACATACTTAATTGAATTACATTATAATATCTACTATATTTTGTCTTTTTTTTTAGTAAACACCCAACCTGGTCCCTGTCCATTTCTAATTAGGACAACGCGATCCCTCACCAAAAAACTAACCCATACCGGTCTCTATCTATGCAAAAAATCACTCATCGCGCCCCCTCCCATTTATCCCCCGTCCATAGTTGACGGAAAAAGCTGATGTGTCATTTACCCGCGCTGATCTGGCAGTTAACCCAGAGTTAAGTGCCAACGTGGATAAGGGATAATAGACAGGGGTCGATTTGTCCCCCTGTCACATTAAAAAATGACGCCGTTGCTAGGTTAAGAAGGAGAAAATGTCATTCTCACCCTCATAACCCCCAAGCCCTAACTCAAATTTACAGAATAACCAAAATTCCTCAACCTTCTTCGCGCGATAGGAAAGAGAGTGGTGGAAGTAGCAAGTGTTGGTGCTGACAAGGCCGCCAGGAAGGACTCGGAGGACTCCTCTAATGCCACACTTGACGGAGTCACTAACGTCGTGCAGTGGAGGAGGCAGCTTGTGTCGGCATTCAGGTTAGTAATGAATTTGGACATCTAAAACATTATTCTAATCCAATCTCTGTTCCTAAACTGCATGTTGGTGTCTTAGTGTTCAGTAGGTTGAAATGGGTTGACTGGTTGTTTATTTTTATAAATGTTGTGATGTTGAATGGATTTTGAACTTTTTTAGTTAATTTGTTAAATAATTGATGTTAATTGTCAGTAGTTTAGATGATTGACACAGTGATGTTAAACTGTCATGAATTGGATTTTGATTAGTAAAAATAATTTCCAGATTGATGAGCTTGAAGTAGTTCCTGTTTTTCATCATGGAGAAATTTTTAAGAGGAATGCACAGGAAAAATTAGAATATGTTGATGAAAAAGTCAAGAAGTGGCCACCTTTAGACATTGATTTGGTAAACTTCTTTGATTTTGAAACGTTACTGAAGGAGTTGGGTTATAGGGAGTACAAGACTATGTTTTGGTTTGATTTCATGGCACCTGATTTAAAATCTGGCTTACATGTAATGAGGGATGATACTGAGATAAATGACATGAGGTCTAACAAGATTAAAAATAAGGGGACAAACGAGATTCATATCTACTTTAATCACCGGTTAGTGTGCCAGAAGTTGTGGCTGAGGAGATGCAAGCTGAGGAGGTTATTATGAGTGACTCATCTTCCTCAGGTGATGGGTATGAAACAACTGAGGACGAGCCATATAAGCCACCTCCTCCAGAATATGAAAAGACTCATAGCAGTGACGATAGTGAGGTATAGAAAAGGAAGGAGAGATTGAAGAAAAAGAAGAAGAAAATGGTGTCACCAAGGAAGAGAGCTAGTCAGGGTCCAGCTGGGGAGGTGAAGGATGGACCAGATGGTGAGGTTAAGTCTGGCCCAAATAGGAATTTAAGCAAGGATGGACCAACAAAAAATAGGGATAAGCCTGGACCAAGTAAAGGTGGTCCATGTTATTCTCCAAAGACAGCCAAGAAACAGGTTTCCAAGAGGTATTCTGGTAGGAGGAGGAAACATATTTTGAGGGATGGAAAAACTGGGGCAGAAGGTGCAGTAGTTGATGGGCCTGAAGCAGGTGGTGGTGTGGAGGCTAGACATGGATTGGCTGGGAATACAATAGCATCAAGTTCTAATATTGTTGGGGAAGAGCTAGACTCAGATTATGAAAAGCCTTATGAATATGAGAGTGAAGCATTTAACAGTTTGGTGTATGATGATGATGAAAACAGGACTGCATTTGATGCTTTCAATGAGGAGACAGAATATGGGGAAGTTGAATTTAAGGTGGGGCAAACATTCATCACAATGAAAAATTTTAAGAATGCACTAAAGGACTACTTTGTGTATGAAGGGAAGGATGTGATGTATCTAAAGAATGAAAAGAAGAGGGTGAGGGCTGCATGTGCAGGAGAGAATTGTCCTTGGTTAATTCTAACCTCTTGGAACAGTGCTGGGGGGTGTTATCAGGTGAAGACACTGGTTAATAAGCACAACTGTGCTAGAAATTTTGGCAGTAATCTAGCTAGCAGAGAGTGGGTGACATCAAAGTTGGTGAAAAGGCTACTGACTCAGCCTGAGTTAAAGCCTAAACAGGCAAGGGATTATATGATTGAGGAGTACAATGTACATCTTAGTGAGAAAATGATAAGCAGGGGACTGAAGGTTGCCAGAGAAATAGTTATAGGCAACGAACAAGCTCAGTATGAAAAAGTTTCGTGACTATCTGATGGAACTACACAGGAGTAATCCAGGGAGCACATCTATGATTGATGTCATACCTCATGAAGATGATGTTGAACTAATATATTGTGGCTTTCTTTACCGAAACTCTATCTACATGGTTTAAAATTTAGCCTTGGTTTAACATCGGTACCATATGATTAGATTAAAATTATTCCTCTTTAAGGTATTTCTATCATTGATCACTCTAGCTTTGTCTATTGTGATGGTTTGTTCTAGAGATACCCCTAATATGGAAAAATTTTGGCAAACGAATTCCTTTTTTCACAATAATGGATGAATTTATTGTACTATTTTTTTCAAAACGACAAGAAAACATATTTTAACTTGAATTTACTTATGAGTAAAGATATGATTCTTTATTTTCCAAGATATCTTTCCAAAAAAATAAAAAATTCTTGGAAATTATAACTAGTTAAGTTGCTGAAATCTGATATGTGATTTCTTATTATCACATCTCAAAATGCTTCATAGCATGGCATCATCGAACATATAATTTTATGTTAATTATCTTTAAATTGCTCACATAACTGGTTAGACTGTAGAAACACTTAACGATGCTGCATGCCACAATAGATCTTAAATGAAATGAATGAAGCATTAGAATTTTAATATTTTCCATCATTGCTAATTAGAATTTTCTAATCATATCATGTCCTTGGACCGATACAGGGGTTGGCATTGGCTTTGAAGGAGATATTTCCGAAAGCTCACCATAGGAATTGTGTACTACATATCTGGAAGAACTTCATCAAGCACTTCAAAGATGAAGAGACGAAACAATTAGTTTGGGAATGTGCAAGGTGCACCACACACACTGAATTAGCTGCTTCGATGGAGAAGTTAAAGCGAGTAAGTGCACCAACATGGGAGTATATGCAAAAATTTGATCCGGCTGTATGGTGTAAGGCGTGCTTTAGTCATGGACCGAAAGTGGACAACATAAATAATAATATGTGTGAAGTATGGAATGCAAAGATTGTGGAGCATAGAAAAAAGCCTATTCTAAGCATGTGTGAAGGGCTGCGGTGCTACATAATGAGAAAGATGGCAACGCACAAGAAGAAGTTGGAGGCTCACATTGGACCACTTGCACCAGTCCAACATAAGAAGTTGGATCAATTTATCAAGCCTAAGAGTCATAAATGGAGAGCTATATGGGCTGGTGATTCGGAAAGAGTCCTCTTTGAGGTTCATTCTCAAAACCATAAAGTGGGTGTGAATCTTCACAAGAGGACATGTACATGCAGTGTATGGCAGTTGACTGGTAAGTCTAGTTATATAGTTATTGGATAATTATTTAGTTGTTTTAATTTTTGGTTTATCATTATATTTTCATTGTCTTTTTCTGATTCTACATCAATTCGTTATTGTACATAAGAATGCCTTGTAGACATGCAGTTGCAGCACTAGCTAAAATGGGTCTTAAGGCTGAGAATTTCATGCATAAGTGGCTAACTATGGAAGCCATCAGAACAACTTATTCACATTGCATTAAACCAGTCAACAGTGAAGAGTACTGGACACCTACTAATGCACCAAGGCCGCTGCCTCCCACTATTAAGAGAGCTGCTCATAGACCTAAGATGAAGAGAAGAGCTGATCCAGTTGAGAGAGAGATGAGCACCACCAAGGCAAAGAAGACATTCGTTGTTACTTGCTCTAAGTGTGGCCAAACAGGCCATTACTACAAGACATGTCCGAATGCAGCACAAGATTCCAACTGGAAGCCTATGACTAAAAAGGAGAGACGAGCACAGAAGAAGACAACAACTCACAAATCATCAACTGATCCAGCAATAAGTACTGATCCAGCAACAAACACTGCTCCAGCCACAAACACTGATCAGGTACAATGTGTTAGCTTTAACAATTGACTTGTCCTAAACAATAACTTCTTTACTCTATGTTTGAGAATTGAGGTACAATGGCTGTGTTATGTACTGATTAGGTTTATATATTGCTTGCTTGAGTATGGCTGTGTTATGTACGATTAGGTTTATATGTTGCTTGCTTGAGAAAGGCTGTGTTATGTACTGATTAGGTTTATATGTTGCTTGATTGAGAATGGCTATGTTATGTACAATGGCTGAGTTTGAGAATTGTCTTTTGTTGCTTGCTTTCTATAATATATTGAATTTTGTCACAGAGCAAAGCCAAAAAAGCTAAGAAGAAACTACCCAAAAATCAGAGAGAAGAAATTTCAGTTTCGCAATCTGCACCACCAGCTGAGGAGGTACTTTTTTTCCTATTGTTTAAAAAAACAAAACCTGTTTCATCCAACAAATTATTACCTCTCAATCCCTTAAAGTTTTCATTCATATAGCTGCTAAACCTAAATTGTTACAGGCTGCAGGAAAAAACTCCAATGACAACCCTCCAACAGTTAGGGAGAAGCAGCAGATTGTTAGGCCTCCAGCTCTATCTTTCGTGCCTCCACCCATACCAGCACCGGGGCCAACCTTATGGTTCAAATCTCAACCTTCCCAAGCCCCAAACCTGATGCCTCACAGCTCACAGCTCCAATCAAATGACTCAATAGCTGGGAAGACTACTCCAGGAATCAGTCATGATGCAATTTCTGAAGAGACGATGGCAGCTGCAAATTCAACTACAGCATCACGACTTTTGAAATTTGTGCCAACACCCGGCTACCGGCCTCCAGGACTTAGGCCTCCTAAGCAGGGGTGACACTTATAATAGGAGTTTAGATATGTGATACTGAGATATGTGATACTGTTATTTTGGTATTTTGAGACTTTAGTTTGAAGGATACAATTATGTCAGCAAATGTTTTGCTGTTATTTTGGTATTTTGGTATTTACAAATGTCTAAGTTTTGATTAGGGCCATGTTGCCTCTGCAATAATATTATCACTGTGAACATATGAGTTACATCTTTCTTGACAATATGAATATAATAGTACTTTTTTTTATGCTTTACAAGGTTTACTTCAATCTATGTTACATGCACAAATATTTGCTGCTCTAATTTGCATTAAGATCAGGTAACAAACTTTAAACACTCATCATAATAATTCATCTTCATATAACTTACATCCAAAATGTTTACATTTCCAATCTCATCTTGCCACACAGTTCTTAGATACCCTAAAGTTATTCATTAGATTGCATACATAGTTGTCCTAAATAAACAGGCAACCATAACCCCAATCAAAAATACAAAAATACTACAACCTAACCCCAAGCATCTACTTTCACCCATTTTTTCCTGCTCTTTCCCAATTGATTTTCTAATCCAATCAACCTCATTTCTAACTCTTCTACTTTGTCATCCACCGCATCACTAAGGCCTTCAAATCGCTGCTGGTTCTTCTGCAATACCCCTTTTGATGTTGTCTTCGAAAAATGCTCATTAAAGGAAAAGACATAATTATCTAGCCATACATAAAATGAACAATATCCTTCTGCAGTCTACATATAAACAAATACAAAAAGGTTAAAACCATGAACAGACTTGGAACTAAATATAGAATTTTTGTACATTCAACACAAAATTTTACATGAACATACCTTGAATTTAGGATACCGTAAGAATAACCTATTTGGATTACTTTTGGTCCCAGACATGAATAGAACAGAATCAGACCCACAACAGCATTTTGGGGAGACCCATCTCTTCTTCCTTCTACCTACAATACTCTCATTAGAGTTCATGCTATAACTCCAACTATCACCAGCTCGCAGGTTGGAGGATGCACAACGTTCTCCACTTCCAACCATGGTCCCCTAGGGTTTCTTGTTTAGACTATGAATACTTTGTGCAGAGGTTGAGGAATGAAATGATGAAGGAAACGTTTGCTTCTTATTAACCTAGCAATGACGTCGTTTTTTAATGTGACAGGGGGACAAATCGACCCCTGTCCATTCCCACTTATCTACCTTGGTACTTAACTTTGGCCTAACTACCAGATCAGTCCCGGTAAGTGACACATCAGCTTTTTCCGTCAACTATGGACGGGGGATAAATGGGGGGCGCGATGAGTGATTTTTTGCATAGATAGGGACCGGTGTGGGTTAGTTTTTTGGTGAGGGATCGCGTTGTCCTAATTAGAAATGGACAGGGACCGAGTTGGGTGTTTACTCTTTTTTTTTTCAACTTTTAACCATAAACTTGTATTAGGTGTTAATAAGACCATTTTTTATTTAAATCTTAAAACATTACTAATAAAAATTAATAAAAAATGCTACTTAACCAACATTCACTCGATCAATATAATCCAAAGTTCAGCTTTTAATTATTTGATTAATTAATTTTGGATGATGCAATCTATTTGTCTTAAAAAAAATATAGGTAAACAATTTTAAACCAACCAACTCTAAACAACTACCATTAATAAATATTAATTTTGTATTTTTTAAAAATTAAAATTTAAATAATCACTCATTAATCAAAATTTGAAAATTAAGAGTTCTAATTACGTCTCTCCCGTCCATTTTCACGCAATGTGATTTCAGTGAAACCCCCTGCGAACGCAAAACTCCTCAATTCTCAAGTTATGTACGATCAGGAGCCGCCCCCAATGCCTTCCGTAACGCGACCCACACTCTCATTAGTCTGCGACGGGAGGCTGCACACAACGCTGTTCATCAAGACCGCAAGCACCTTCACCCGTATCCCCGCACTAACCCTGCCCGCAAGTCTGGCTGCATCGCAGCCCGTGAATCACCACCCCCTTCGTCGATAGAAGTTACAATTGGTGAAGAAGGATCGAAAGCAACATCCATTGATGTGAGTGATCATTCTAATTACGAAAGGCAATATTGTATGTTTGAGGGGTGATAATGATAATCAACGTGTTCACAAGATACATAGTGGTTTACTTTGCATGTTAATTCCGATTGTTTTTATTTTTTTATGCATATAGGATGCTTCTTTCTTTCTTTATAGTATTGTGGGCATATTTAAATGCAAGTTGTATGCTTCTTTGCAAGCAAGTTATTATGTTTGTATTGTAATTTACAAGATTGATCAGTGATATTCTTTTCGGATTTGTATTGTTTGCATTATTGGACCTTCCCTTTTGAGTAGGTGGATTAATAGATATTTTTAAATGTATTTCATTTGTTAATGGTTCTTGTTACATTTTTGGATGTATCTAGGTTCATTGGATGTATCTTTTTATGTAAGAGTATTTATCCAGGAATATGCTTTTGTTGGATAAGTTTTTTTGGCTATTTGCCTTGTGGATATTTTGCCTCATTATGTGGATAGATTCTTTATTTGATTTGCTTAGTTGTATTTGGGTGTTTTCAATTGCAAGTGCAAGACGATGCAGACATCATTAAGTTGGGAAGTGATCAAACAAACTTGGATCATGAAGTATGAACTGTAATTATTGCTTTGATATTACTAATGAGTTATTAGAAACCAATATATTAGTGTGAGTGGCATTGAATGTTTTTTTAATTGATTTACAGTTGTCAGATCACATTCTCATTTGTGTAGAGAAGATCCCAAGTTTAGGATTGCATTTTAATTCGTTGCAGCCAGCACATGAATGTTATTCAAATTACGTAAAAAAATTTGGGTTCATAACTAAGATTAGGAACACAAATTTTGACAAGACGAGGAAGGAGTTAAAGATACCCATTAACCAGACAATTCATTACAATCGGAAGGTTATCGGGAGTCTCAAGTGAAAGTAACATCTCAGGCAAACAGGAAAACAATCACGAGATATAGAGCAAGGATGTATGTGATGTTGGATAGGGAGAATGATGATTGGATGGTGTCGATGTTAGAATTGCGGCATTTTCACCCATGTTCTGCTAAGAAATCGGTCCATTATCACGAGTACAAAGAGCTGACCATGCATGCAAAGTGTGTGATTGAGAATAACAATGAAGCTGGCATACGACCCAACAAGATCGACTTTATATTGGCTAACAAAGTTTGTGGGTCGTCAAACTTTGGTTACTCAGAAAAGGATGAGAGGAATTACATCACAAGAAAATTCCACCATGCTGATGATAATATGGATGTTAAGGCTCCTATGAGGAATTACATCTTCAAAGGCTCCTAGTTATAAATATTTTTCACTATATATTATATTATATTATTTTACTTTTAGAGGTCGTAATACATCACCACCTCGATCTTATGACTTAAGCATAAGGTTCTGTGTGGTAGAGTGTTATATTTTGGTATCAGATCAGTTCGTTCCTGTAGAGCATGAGGGACGGAATAAATATTTTAAAAATAACTATAACCTATGATAAAAATAAAAAATAAACAAAATAGATATTACAAAAAATAATTCTATATGTTCTATTGTGATGTGCTATGCACTTGACTAAGCTATCTGGGTACTTTTTCATTTCGGGTTCCTTAATAATTATTTACAGAAGAGCTTTTGAGTTCACTACAACTATCAATTTAATAATGCTACCTGTTACAACCAAACCCACAAACAAATCTAAACCAAATAAGTGGTCAGTTGTATATTGCATTATCAAGATTAAAGATGGTCTGCCAGTCACGGACACTTGGAAGATAAATGTACGATGAATGTGGTATATAGAGAAGTTTTTGAGAGCTTATAATGAAAAGATAATTTCTAAATCTCTTAGTCAAATTTATTAAAATTTATTACTATCAATTAAAAAAATTCTAGGTACTAATTGGTAATACATTTTTATTCCACATTTACATCTTGAGGATATTAAAATTATCATAATATTGTTTCAGGTATATATTTTGCAAGTATCAAAGGGAAATGTTGAGTTATTTTTTAGTGATTTTAAATTATTTACTATTTATTAAAGAAATTTGTGCATTCAAATTCTCTACTAATTTATTGTTGTTCATTTTGAGCTAATTTTTTTTTGAATCAAAATAAGCTCAACACACTAATGTGGAGCAACGAAAGAAACAACAAGAACTTAATAGAATATAAAAAATTTTGTAACTTCCAGCAAAGCCATCAACCACCCAAAGGATCACTCTTAGTCCATTCGTTGTAGCTCAGAATCGTCTTCCTTATTACGAACTCCACACCTGTTTCCTGATTATTGAAAATCCTAGCATTGCGTTCTACCCAAATGTTCCAAATAACTGCAAAGAACCCCGGCAACCATTTCTTCTGATCTTGTTTCCACTTATGCCTACCGGTCCACCGCTCAAACAGTTCCCTTATGGTTCTAGGAATAGACCACACCTCCCCAAAAGACCTCAACCAACTACACGACACCTGCCATGTTAGCTCACATAGGAGAAATAAATGCTCCACCGACTCTATCTCCTTCTTGCATAGTACACAGATATTATCACTGGGCCTAATAACGCCTAGTCTACTCAATCTTTCCTTGGTATTCACTCTGCCAATAAGTACAAACCTCCCAAAAAGCTCAATCCTCGGCGGTACCATTCCTCTCCAAACTGAACTTGTGAAACTGTACCTCGTTATCTCATCCGACAGAGTCTCCAATTGTAGGACCTGCACAACAGACTTGGTAGAAAATATCCCTTTACTATCAAACTTCCAAACCATATTATCATCTTTACCATCTGACAATTTCACCTGCCTTAGCCGCTCAAGAAGTTGGTGGACAAGTTTCAGCTCCCATTGGAACAACTCTCTCTGCCATTGGAAGTTCCATATCCACTTAAGCCCATCCCAAAATCCACAATCCCCTACCATCGATCCTTGCTGATTCGAAATAGAGAATAGTCTTGAAAATGCCACCTTTAATGGGCCACCTTGCAGCCAGTTATCTTCCCAAAACAGGGTACTCCTCTCATTCCCTACCTCCATCCCCATGTCAGTAAGCATTTTATCTTTTATCTTCTGCTCTTTAATGTTTAACTGACATATGTCTTTCCAGGGCCCTCCTTTAACCGGTAACTGCTGATTTACTAGCATTACAGCAAGGTTCAGGTTGTTGCACGAGCATACTATCTTCTTCTACAAGGGGCACTCCTCTTTAGAAAATCGCCACCACCACTTGAATAAGAGCGCTGTGTTCTGGATCACCGTATCCCCAACCTCCAAACCCCCAGCCTTTTTCGGTGCCTGAACCAACTCCCACTTAACTAACAGAATACCATCATTACCATCCCCCTTACACCACATAAATCGCCTTTGCAGGGCAATCAGCTTATCCGCAACCGCCTTTGGCATCTTGTATAGACTAAGATAGTAAATAAGAAGGCTATTCATCACTGATTTGATAAGAACAAGCTTACCCGCTTTGGTTAGAACCTTTGCTTTTCAGAGACTGAGTTTCTCTTCCACCTTGTCAATTATCGGTTTCCAAGTCTTCACCAAACGAAGATTTGCACCCAAAGAAATCCCGAGATACCTTACGGGTAAACCCGCTTGCTTGCATCCCAGCAAACCACAGGCATGATCTATCAATTCCTACTCACAATTCATCGATATCAAACTTGACTTATCAAAATTAATGCTCAGTCCCGACATCAACTCAAAACACCTCAACAGTCTTCTATAATTGACTATTGTCTCTGTCACCGGGGGCAAAACAATATAAATATTTGTTGGTGAGTATATATGTCTAGCTTATTGAAAAAAATAAATTAATAAAAATAAATAATTACTACATTAGCCCCGACATCAACCTCAACAGTCTTCTATAATTGACTATTGTCTCTGTCACCGGGGGCAAAACAATATAAATATTTGTTGGTGAGTATATATGGTATATATGTTGAAAAAAATAAATTAATAAAAATAAATAATTACTACATTAGAGTGTATTGAAAATTGAGTTGTATAAGTATAATAGACCCACTTTTATCAGATCCAATGCAAGTACATTACTCCTCATTTTTTTTATAATTATTATTGAAGTTCCAGTAACTGTAATCGGGTAATGATCCAGAAGGATCTATGCCCAGATCCAGTAACAGATTATCAGGGCTGCTATAATTCTATAAAACTTATAAGTAGAAAGAGGCAGACTAGCACATAGTTATTTATCTTGAGTGCAACCTTCTTGTCAGCTAATATACAAGATCTAGTGAACAATTTATACATGTCATAAAGTGTAAACCTCCTGGGTATATCACTGTTTGAAGGAGAAATGAACAGAACAACAAAAATAGTACATAAACCACTACAAACAGGATAACTTGGAATTAAAACATTGCAGCTTTTCCTATGTACCATGAAAGACTTTAGACACAGCCATATTGATGAAAGCACACAATAGCAAAAATTATATTATATAAAACAATACCTGCATCGTTGCTGGCTTGAGTTGAGCTTTCAGATCCCGCACAGCAGACTGGAAAAGTTTAGACAGGCATATACGTTTTAGTGGGGGGAAAAGTTTTCTAAAAGTAGATAAAGTCTTACTACATAACCCGAAATCTTTAAAGTGCATGTAGCTTTAAACTTTCTGATCAGGATTCGTAACAAGCAATAGGATCAGTTCAAGCTCTTATTGCAATTCAACACTTCATACACCTACACAATACATGATAATTTCTGGCCTCTTATCCTTTAAGGACTTTCTACTTTCTCATCAAAGGCATAATACTTTAATATTACAACCAGTTCGTCCCAACCCCAGTTCGTCCCAACCCTTTTGCTGTTACTTCATGCTAGTTGCTAAATAGAGAGTATATCCATTATCCGGTTCTATGGTCAGAATAAATAACATTTCTAGGGTATAATGACTTCTCCATACAGCTAACTATTATTAACCAATTAGGCAATTGAAGAGCTCATTTAAATAAATAAATAAATAAATAAGAAAGAAAGAAAGAAAAAAGCACCACTCCCCAATCTAAAGTTCCAAATTCCAATGAAATTTTTCTCAAAGGAAGTGGGTATCTCCTTCCTTTCCATCTCCTTCTTTTCCAAACAGCCACTTATCAATAAAAAGAATGAAAACAGAGCCCTAACTTATAAAGAACAAGTCAATCAATGTTGAGCAGTGTAGACATGATATTTAACTGCCAATCAAGACAGTATGAAAGTCATCATCTAAGATTTTACAAGTTAAAAACTTCTGTTAAAGAGCATCGGAACCCTATTTTAAGTATATTACCTACCTTCAACTCTGCTATTTCTTGTTCTCGTTTTGCAAAAGTAACAAAGAATGCACCTTCCTTTTTTTTTGCTTTTTCAAGCTAACAATCAATGAAACAGTGAAAGGAATCAATGAACCCTGATCAGTGGATAAAGAATAATTTTTAAGGGGAAAAATATGAAAGATTCAATTCCAAACCTGCTCTTTTAAAGACTCCTCGGAAGATTTCAGGGCTTGAAGATAGTTAATCACCAATTTGGGTGCTTGAATGAAGAAAGATAACAGAAGAGATCAGGGATATATTTGAACCAAAGAAGTAATAGAACTAGATCTAGAATAACAATACAAAGGTCACTATTATTATTATTATTATTATTATTATTATTTTGAGATTGAGTGTTGTTAAATTTTTTTTTTATTGTTTGAATTAAGTTTTATTTAAAAGATATAAAAGACAAAAAAAAGTTAGATCACACAAAAGTCTAAGTTATTAGATTAGTAGTTAGAGTGGTTAGTATTAAGCTAGGTGTACATGTAGCTTAGGTGATATGAGTCACAAAGTGGTGAGATTCTTTAAATTAGTATTTGTAATTAAATTTTGATTATAGTGCATAGTGTTAAAAACCGAACGCTATCAAAATAAAAGAAAATTTAAAATAATATCATAATTTCCGAGTACAGCATAACCTATTTTATAAACTATTAAAAATTATTATATTATTTCTTAATCCAACTCCCATTCTCAAGTCATTTGAAGACCTTCAAAGTCAAAAACATTATTTTCTCTTTCACTCAATCTCATTCCCTCTATCTCTTCTCCAAAACCATAAAATAAAATATTGACAATAAATTAAACTATTTTTGGCATTTATATTATATTATTTTTTTGGTTGATGATAGCAACACATATATGAAAAAGATCTAAAAAAATATTAACTAAATGAATTTTAGTACTAAATTATAAAATTAATTTAGTTATGAATCAAATAATGGTGATAATCATCAATATGGATCAATAGTGTATTTTTCATAAATGTAGACCTGCATACATCAATCACCTGCAAAATGCAGATAACATTTTACTTGAGATAAAATACAAAATTCTGTCACCTACTGCAAAACGCAGGATGTGTTTGGTAGAAAAAGGAGTTCCAAAAACGAAACGTGTCCTGTGGCTCCTTGCATGCAAATAGGAGCAGCCTTTAACCAATCTTGAGTATCACAAAACGCAGGTTGCATTTGGCCAGCGTAAAAACAAGTCGCAGGTTGCGTTTGGCAGCCTGCAGCTTTGCATATATGACACGTGTTGACAATAGGAGGTGAAATTGGTGTTTTTCAAACCAAAACGCAGACAAAAAAAATAATGTGTTGAGAAAGAGTGAGACATTGTGCTATGAGAGTGAAAGAGAGGATAAGTGAACATTGTGATGAATGAGAGTTAGGGGTTAAAAACTTAAAATATTTTGGCTGCTGTGGAGGAAGAAGAAGATCGGAAAGAAATTTAAGTTCAACCGAGGAAAGAAGGAAAAATATGATACGTAATTTTACTAAACTTGAGAATCACATCATTAAATATTTGGATCATCTTGAGTGGGTAAGTTTTTTTTTTTTTTAATTTTATGATCAATAGATAAATATATTTATTTGTATTTTATTATTATTATTATTATTATTATTATTATTATTATTATTATTATTATTAGCGT
>NC_029789.2:31731961-31736822 GCF_000816755.2 Arachis ipaensis
CAAGTAATAAATAATAAATAAATATTTATAATTTTTTTATAATTTATTATTATGTTTTAAGATAATAATAATAATAATAATACTGTTTAATTATTGTTCTTGATTTTTTTGAATAAATTATTAACTGATATTATTTAGAATTTAATAATTATCATTTTTCTCTTTACAGTTTATCAGGAATTTGTTATCCAGAAAATTGGATTCGCTAAATACTTTTAACGAGGTAGCTGCAGCGGCACTGGTATTGACTGGGTTTTAATACGTTTCGCAAGTAGGCAAAATGAGAGGCCATTCTACACTATTGAGTGTTTTGGTGGAACGCTGGAGGCCGGAGACTCACACATTTTATTTTCCGGTTGGTGAAGTGAGGGTGACGCTGGAAGATGTGAGCTATATTCTTGGTCTCCCGATTAATGGAGAGCCCATTACGGGTAGATCAGACAGCAGTCACCAGTTTTTGGTGGAGAACTGCATTGCGTGTTTTGGTCGGAAGCCCGGTCCGCAAGATCACGTGTTGGGGAAGGTTAATATTGCTTGGGTCCAGCGGTGCAGAGACACCGAGCCGTGTGATACTCAGGAGTCTCTTGAGCGATACGTCTGGGTGCACATTTTCTGCGTCAACAATCTGTATCCCCGAGCTCATCAACATTGACCTCCTTGTCGACCGCGCCAAATCCTGACTGCTGTTCAAACACAACGTACAGCTCTATCATCAGCACGTGAAATCGAGTTTGTTGATGAATACACAACATCTGTTGCATATTGGCATTGTCAGTGATGGGCATTATTTGAAACTGTATTAGCTCACCAAATACTTGCACAGGACTTCTATATAAAAGGTTGCTCACCCTTTTCAAAATGTGGCTTTGAATGTTATTACAAAGTCCATTTTGCAACTCAACAAAATTCATGGTACATGGAATAACAAATGACAACGGACATTTACAAACAAAAGTCACTCCTTTATGTGTGTTTGGTATAACCTCACCGTTATAATATACTCGCAAATTTGTAATATTTTCCATAACTTCAACCTCACCTAATCCGATTTTTTTGACACAGCTAACTGCCAAAAAAACTAAGAACTACAACATATGTGCAAGAAAGAAGAATATGATGAATAAAAGTGGAGTTAGGCAAGCTGAATGAGCATTTTGCTTTGTATTTATAGGCCGGACTCTTAGTTAAAATATATATATATATATATATTTTTTAAACAAAACATAACATGTGTTTTTAGTTTTTCAAAAAAAAAGTTGATAGCCTATAAAACGCAATCTGCGTTTTGGCTATTCTATAAAAAAAGCTGACACACAAAAGTAAAATGCAAGATGTGTTTTGTTACTTCAAAAAAAAATTTTAATACCTACAGCAAAATATAAGCTACGATTGGGCTTAAAAAAAAATAAAAATCTTTGAAAGATCAAAACGGAACCTGCGTTTGTGTATGTTTCTCAACCAAAAAAAAAATTGAAAACAAAACTAAAACGTAACCTACTTTTGACCAAATACCATAGTAGTGGAAGTTTTTTTCAGGGTTTTTTATTTAAATAAATTATTTGCTCTTCTATTTTACGTGAATCCCCTAAATGGTTTTTTTGAATGTGAATCCCCTAAACCATATATTATATAAATCGTCCTAGGCTGGTGTGTGTTAGTTAATATATAAAACATTGTACCCTGGGACGATTTATGCATGAATTGCATAGGTGAATAGAGCATAAATCGTCCCACCCTAGTGTGTTTTAGAAGTCACACATAAATCGTCCTAACCTAGTATGAGTTATGTGTTTTCACCTAAAACACCCTACCCTGGCACGATTTATGTGCATCTTTGTAACCCTCAACCCCCTAGCACGATTTACGTGCAAATCCCTAACCCACAACCCCCTAAGACGATTTATGTGCAAATCTTTATCCCTCAATATCCTAAAACGAATTATGTGTTATATGATAAGATACGTTAGTATGGGACGATTTACGTGTAAAAACACAATACCAGATATCACATGAAACGATTTATGTGCTTGAAGAGCCTATAAATACAGGAGGAACATATAAGTTTTTTACATTCCGATTGGCAACTCTGCAAAGACACCTATATAACCAAGATAACGTGGCCGAACCCCAGCTATACTTTCCGAGTCCGTCGAGATCCGCAACATACGGGAGCCAGCGTAAGTGCACTCTAGCCCCAGACTTGTCGCCAAAAAGCATCATGGACAACAACATCATTATGTAACCACGAGCATAGACCTGTACCATAGAATCTGTAGCATCATTCGGCATTACTCTCAACCTGTTTTGGAACCAGCCATATGACACGGTGAACTCATCAATACAGTCTTCAGGAGGAAGTTCACCGAACAACTCTTCAAACCACTGCCACGCAGGTTTACCACCTTCCATCAACTGCTCAAAGTCACTGAGACAACCACTAACTGGAAATCCATCAACAGGGAGGCCGAATTGATATGCCACATCCTGTAAAGTGACAGTGCACTCTCCAAATGGCATATGAAAAGTGTGTGTCTCTGGACGCCATCGCTCAACAAAGGCACTAATTAGTGGCTCATCCAGCTTAAACCAATAATCATTCAGCCTAGCAACATGCAGCAATCCGGCGCTATCTAAGTAAGGCATAATACGGTCATGCAATATCATCTTTTGTTGCCTGCGGATAGTCCGTACACACCGGGTTGGCTGATAACAGAATAACAAGCACAGTTACAACTCAACATCCCACAACAACCAAAAATATGTATCAGAAATCAACCTCACTCCTAAACCAAACATGACCCTAACCTATCCTAAACATGTTAACCTTAACGTTTCACAAATTTCTAACACAACAACCACTTTTTTTCCAAATGAATCACATTCTTATAACTAAACACATCAACGACATTGACTATATCAGTTGTAAACCAAATTAATTACTAACCTCTTCGTCGATAAAACCTGCCACGTGCGCGATGCCGTTCAATCGGTACATGTCGTTCCTCGCCATCTTGCACTGCCACCCAAAGCCAGCAAATCAGCCTTCTACCGCCGCCAACACAACCTTCGGAAGCCGCCCTCAGCCGCCGTCGATGCCGTCCACCGGAGGCCACCTCCTCCGACGCCTTAGCAATCCTCCACTGCCGCCGCCCACTACCCTTCCTTGAATTTTTTCCCGTTGCTCTCCTCCCCTCCACTACCCTCCTCGCCGCTAATGGAGTCTCTCACAAATGAGACTTTACTCGTGGAAGGTAAGTAGGGTTTGGCTCTTAACACATGAATCGTTCTAGGCTGCTGAGGGGTATTTATGCACGTAAATCGTGTTAGGTTGGTAGGGGTTAGTTTTGCACATAAATCGTGCTAGGTTGGTGGGGGTTAGGGATTTGCACGTAAATCGTGCTAGGGGGTTGAGGGTTACAAAGATGCACATAAATCGTGCTAGGGTAGGGTGTTTTAGGTGAAAACACATAACTCATACTAGGTTAGGACGATTTATATGTGACTTCTAAAACACACTAGGGTGGGACGATTTATGCTCTATTCACCTATGCAATTCATGCATAAATCGTCCCAGGGTACAATGTTTTATATATTAACTAACACACACCAGCCTAGGACGATTTATATAATATATATATGGTTTAGGGGATTCACGTTCAAGAAAACCATTTAGGGAATTCACGTAAAATAGGAGAGCAAATAATTTATTTAAATAAAAAATCATTTTTTTTATGCATCCATTTCATTGGACAACACCAGTACCAAATCCATAATGAAAAAACTGAGCCACTAAATTAATTTCACATATATAAACTTGGCTTTTACTTGACTTTTATATATTAATATCTGTTGAAGTTTCTTCACATACCACTTGATTTTTACTTTTTAAAAGTAATAACAGTATTTTTCAAAAATAATAACATAAATCACATAAATAAAATGAATTTGTCTCGATATTATCTGAGTGTCCTAAATTAAATTAAATTATATTTTTCGCTTTTATCCTTAAAAAAAATTGTACAAAACATTATTTCTCGGAAAACATTATTATTCACATGTCACAAGCGGACACCAAAAACAGAAAGATACATGTCACAAGTGTGGACCACAAATGTCTCATCTCTTTCATTAATTTGTTTCCATACAGAAGCGTCTACCATAAATATACACTTCGTGCTTTGCTTGATTAGTGTAAGTGGTAACCTATATAGTAGATATCAGAGTTTCAATAATTTATAGCCGCCTTTCAACAATAATATTTATGGCAGCAAAAAGTAGTGACTTGAAGCTTTTGGGTGGATGGTTCAGTCCATTTGCCTCGAGGGTGAAGATTGCACTTAACATCAAAGGATTGGAATATGAGAACATTGAAGAGGACTTGAACTCCAAAAGTGATTTTCTTCTTCGTTCCAATCCCGTGCACAAGAAAATCCCAGTTCTAATTCATGGTGACAAACCCATATGTGAATCCTTAGTCATAGTTCAATATATTGACGAGGTTTGGTCCAATGGTCCTTCTATTCTTCCTCGAGATGCTTATGACAGAACAATTGCTAGATTTTGGGGTTCATACATTGACGATAAGGTATGCTTTATTTTGTTTTATTCTATTTATTATTTATTTTATATTCAACAAGGCATGACCCCTAATTTTTCTAGTATATTCGAAGGGTATTCATAGTTCAAACGAGGTTTGGTCCAATGGTCCTTCTATTCTTCCTCGAGATGCTTATGACAGAACAATTGCTAGATTTTGGGGTTCATACATTGACGATAAGGTATGCTTTATTTTGTTTTATTCTATTTATTATTTATTATTTATTCAACAAGGCATGACCCCTAATTTTTCTAGTATATTCGA
>NC_029789.2:31738050-31740348 GCF_000816755.2 Arachis ipaensis
TATTATATGGAAAATTTTTTAGATATTTTAAGAATATTAATATTATTTATAATTTTAATCGCTAATTTTAATTATAAAATATAAATCATTCACATTAACTACTAGAATTATTGCAACACTAATATTTCTGAAGTTATTGAAATTCTTCTCTTAGTATTTATTTCTTTCTCTTGATAAATGACAATTGTATTGAGGAAGAGATGTTGACGTTGACGAGAAAGATGGTGTGGTGGAGATATCGAGAGAAGGATAAGAGCGAATATTAGATGATGAAGGGTGGATTAGGAAAAAAATATTTTGACCAATTGTGATTACCAAAAAATTTAATAAAAGAAAAAAAATTGAGCGTTATTATAAATATTATAGGTAAATTCAAATCAAATTAAACATTTAAGCATAATTTTAAAATTTTTCGAGAGAAAAAATAATTATACTTTATCCTAATATAAAATAATGTCCTTTATTTGGTTAAATGAGAGTTCTTATTGTTCTAAAACTATTCATCTATGATTTTAAATTTTTGTAAATATTTTTCTAAAGGTTTCGGTGAAAAACATGTTTAGAAATAAATAAAATTAGTTCTATTATTATCTCATATACAAATCCAATTTTACCTTGACTATGTTTACCAAATCAAAGGGCTATATTTGCATTTTTAATATGTAGGCAGTTGTTGTTTCAAATTAAAATTCTAAAAGAAAAACATATATATATATATAAAAAGTTAAACAATTCAAAGATTAATTTTCAAATTGATTATTTGTGAGTAAAAAATATATAATTACATAATGACTGATTTAATAATTGATAATTTTAATTTCAAATTGATTATTTGTGAGTATTTTTGTTTATCATATTTATAAGTATAATAAATAGTTCAAGATTTAAAATATTCATTTAATTTCCACGTTGATTTGCGAGTAGGATATCATTAAATTTATTATTCCTAATAAAAACTATAAATCAATGAAAACTGTTAAGTGACCAATAATTTTTTTCCTACATTTATCTTGGATTTGAACCAACACTAACTAATTCCTCATTTTTCTACCCGAAAATATTAATTGTACCTTAGCATTTCTCCAAATCAAAATCACAATAAAATGTACAAAAACTAGACAACAATGTAAATTATTATTTTTAAAGACTAAAGCTTATTGAAATTTACTTTTCTATACCATTTTCGGTTAATAAAAAAATCCTAAACAATCCAGATATATATAGATATATTACATCCTTCTAATTGTATGCATACCTGTTCCATTTTAGTTTTGGTTTTCAATCAACTTCTTTATGCATTATTTAAATTTGGGTGTACGTAGTTTGTGGTTTGCATGAAGAACATTCTAATGGCCGCTGGAGATGAAGAGGAAAAGAAGCGACACTTGGAGCAATTGGAGGAAGAAGTGCTTGTGACGTTGGAAGAGGCATTCAACAAATGCAGTGAAGGAAAGTCCTTCTTTGGAGGGAACAAGGTTGGATTCATTGACATTGCCTTTGGGAGCTTCTTGCCTTTTCTACGTGTGTTCGAAGAGATGAATGGAAGGGAGATCCTCGTTGCCGACAAGTTTCCAGAACTGGTGAATTGGGCTACAAATTTTGTTGAGGATTCCACTGTGACTGGAACTCTTCCTGAGATTGACAAGCTTGTTTTGTTTGCTACGGCTCTTCAAGAAAAATGGGTTGCTGCTAAAGTTGCTGCCAAGTAAAATGTTATTGGAATGATGTTATGAGATTTTGGAGTTTTCTTTTCTCTTTGGTTTGAATGTTATGTTTCTTTGATGGCTTTTTTTTAATCTATTTATTTATTGTGTCAGATGATTTTGCTTGTGTGATAACACTAGCATTATGGTACTTCAACATTCAATAAAATTCGTAGTTCAATGAACTATGAAACAAAAAAAGTATCGATAACCAATTAGGGGTCAGTCAACTTGAGTTAATTTTTTAAATTTCAAAAAATGCACTCTCCAGTATTTGTGCAATATTATCTATCACCGTCTGTCGCCCGCCGTGCCGCCCATACTTGGGCACCCCCGCACACCAGTTCATTGCGTGCCGCGCTGGTCGCAGTGTCGCGCACTAATCCGTCAGGCACCGTATTTGCCGCGCCACCCATCACTCGCGCATTAGTTGTCACACACGGTCTTTTTTTTTATGTTTCTTTCTCTTAGCATTTGAATATTTTTTTTTTTTTATGTTTTACATCTTATGTTTGGATGGTTCTTTTTTCTTAAGTTTTGGATAATTTTTTAATAATTTTAAATATTTTTTTTTATTTTTTGATGTACTTTAATC
>NC_029789.2:31744002-31761287 GCF_000816755.2 Arachis ipaensis
TAAAAAAGAATAATTTCTGAATACCCACATTTTGAAGAATTGAATCATATATATAGGGTGCCAATATAAGCAAACAATGAGTATATATGGTACTAATTTTATTGTAAACTAATGTTTTGTCCATAATAATATTACATAATTGTAAGTTTTTTAAATAAATTATATTTTAATATTTAATTTTTATTACAAAAATAATAATATATAATATTTTTATAATAAATATTACAAATTTTATCAAATTACAAAAAAATGATATATAGTGTTGTCAAGATGTAAACCATATGTAGACTTAATCTATAAGACTTAAACTTTTTGGAGTTAGATTAAGAATTAGTTTTGATATATTTTAATGGGTCAAAACTTGATTTTTAAAAATTTTTTTATTAAAAGTAATTAAACTAAGTTTTGATAAATTGAATTTAAAATAAATTAAGATTTTTATCTAATTTTATAATTATTGAGTATTTTTCTATTTACAATTTAAAACTTTAAAAATTTAAAAATAATCAGGTTTTGACTATTTAAATTTGAATAATTGAAATTTTAGTTTGATTTTATGAATTGAAAATAAATTAATTTATTTATCTCTAATTTTAAATTAGAATACTCAATTGAAAATAATCTGCAAGTTGACGAATAAATAGTATTTTTTTAAAAATAAATAAATTGTATTATATTTTATTTTCAATTACTACTCTACCTCCAATTTTATTGAAAATACCTACATTAACCCAAAAGTTTCCAAATCAAATCCTAACCCTAATTTACAAACAAAAACATTAACCTTAACACCATCTACCCTCAGCAACCGCCACCCACAATTTTTCCCTTCAACGTCACACACACACACACGCAGATCCGAAAAAAAGAAGAAGGAAGAAGAAGTAGCACTGGCAGGGCCTGGTGCCACCGTCGCCGCCGTCCATGTCACATGTGAGAGAGAGACTGACGAAGAAGACGCGAGCCAGGAATGTTGCCGTCACCACGTGTCGCAGCTGGGAGTCAGAACGCGAGGGAGAAAGTGTAACACCCTAACTACCAAAGCTCACGCTTCCGGCTGCGCGACTCTGATAGCTCGAACATTACGACGACTTTTATAATATTTAATACTAAAATATGAGCCTGTTTGAAACCTTAAACCGCAATACCGTTCCCAAAAATACTTTCATCTGATGACATACATCCATAAATACCATACAACTTACAAAACTCATAAAGAGTACATCCATATATATGTACAAATATATATATAAATAATATTACAAACATAATCCAATACAATCCCTATCACTCTTACAGATTATGTCAAGATAAAGGCGAGGGTACAATAAACCATAACTAAAACAATATAGAGCATCACAACAACAATTAAATAAGCTCTGCGTAACTTCAGTGCCCATATCCTGAAAGGAGAAAAATGTAGGGGGGGTGAGAACATCATCCTCGAAAGGGTTCTCAGTAGAGGGTTTTTGGGAATTACTGTAATAGGATACGTGAGAATAACCGCACCAGTGATTTATAACCGTCTTATGCCTCTTTTCAAAAACAACGGTTTACAATAAAAGTAAAGTCGGAAATCTTTTCTAAAAGAGGAACCGTTCAATTCTCAAAAACTCAAAAAGCCTTTCAAAAATGTTTAACCATGTTGAACCAAATTAGCATTTCATACTTTTCCAAACCAGAAACACAAAAATCGAAACCAACCATCGGTTCACCTCATTCCAACCACGGCCCTAGGCCCAAACAATCCAACCAGCAACCAATCACCACAGTCCAACAGAGTCCCAGTAGCAAACACAAATAGAAAGATGCAAGCACAAACAAACAGTTATTGCAAGTAGAACAATTAGCAATTAATCACATAGGCAAACCAAGTATAATATGCACACCCAAACAATGTCACATAAATGCATATGATGCATGCCTGTCCCTAGTGGCTGATGATATCATCTGTCGGATATAGAGCCAACCCGATAAGTCCTGGTAGCTAACCATTGGACTGTCCCTATGTCGCGCATCCCCAACTCGAGTTATACTCATCATAAACTTGATCATAATCATGATCCATATCCATCACCCTCACTGGTGAATATTTACGAGGGCGAGCTCATCCGGGGCTTTCACAATGCCCGGCCACACTTACGACATAGGGTCAACAGAGTATCAAGTCTCAACCTGGAGCACGTGGTGGCTAGCCACTGCTACTATCCAGGGAAACTCGTATCTCAGATAGTGGAAGTGCAAAATCACAATTATCAATATCTCAGCATATATGCATTCATTCTCAGCCATGGATCAACATCCATCTTAGCCATCCGGCTCACGGTTCAATCCAGAACCAGCCAATATTGATAAATCATACACAGCCATTCCGGGTCACGGTTCAATCCAGAACCAGCCAATATTCATAAATCATACATAGCCATTTCGGCTCACGATAAAACAGCACTTCCACATTCAAAATCATCAAATTCATGAAATCGGCATTTAAGCCATAAATCACTTTCTCAATTCATTTCACTTTGAAATCAAGTTTCAACTCTTTTCAGCCTTGGCTTTAAAGATCTCATTTCTCAAATTATCTCAGGCTCATAAGCCAATTTTTTACTCAAGGAAAATTCCCTTTTTAAAATAAGCCACTCTCGGCTTCCTCTTTCCAAAACTTCCAAAACCATGGAAAGTTAAAGATCTCTTTGAGATATTCAAAATCACCCATCCAACAATGGGATTTTATAACAAACGTTCCTTGGCAGGGTCCCAAGTCCTTAGGGGAGGATAGCATAACTTATTTCGCCAAATTCATTTAAAATCATCAAAACCTTGGCTTTCCGATTTGAGTAATAAAATAGGGTCTAAGCCAAACCGAGTCACGTAATCATTTACTTCTTTCAAAGCCGTTTCCTTTACTTAGGCAAAACCAAATTTAACCCCCATGATGAATTCTAAAACGTTTCAACTGTTCAAAATTGAAAGAGACACAATGCCTTTCTTAAGAAGCAAGACTAAGTCACAATTTCCTCTTTAATAATTCATTTCAAAAGCATGAATCCTTCTTTCCTTGATAATTCAAGTAAAATAGTAGAAGTCTTTAACTCATCATTTTTCCAGACAACATTCCATAAAAACTCGGATTTTATAGAAATTTCGGCAGCACCTCCCCCAAAACTTGGACTTTGCCACCCGGTTCGGGTCCCTACTAAACCGTTTCACAATCCTTTTCAACAGCCCAAATTCCAAAATCAGTCCAAGGCAAGCCAAAATCCAATAGTCATCTCAATTTCATATTTCAAGAAAACCGTTTCAACATCAAATCATTATTAGCCGAATAAACTCATTTCTAAAGCTTTAAAGAAACGGTTCAGTAACAATCATTTATCAAAAATTAAACCAGATTATTTAAAGCCAGCTAGGCTAAACTCAAGAGTGGATTCTATTTTTCATATCATCAAAATAATTGACTCAATTCAAACCAATCCTCAACGGATTAAACTCATTTCAAATCTTTAAAGAATCGACTTCAAACATTACGTTTCACAAGCCACACAACGATTTAGCCAAAACAACATCCATAGTCATTCGAGTCAATCAAATAATACATAAGGCAGATACAATCACCAAATACACAATATCTCACATCAGTATCCATATGTAATAATTCCAATACATAAAACATAGTTTTTGGAAAGCGCCCCTACCTCAAAACGCAATTCCATAACCCAAGCGCCTCATAAGTTCTTTTCACCTCAACTTAAAATCAAAGGCAGCTTCAAAGCACAGCCCCACACATTTTTGCAGCAGCATAAACAGCTCTAAATTACAACAAGCAACCTCAGTTACTAACTCTAGGAACATTAATACCATAAAGGCTTTAATACACGTACGGGACACTAACGTAAAGCTTTCGAAACATAATTTCTTACCGGAATAACAACACGAAGCAGCTACAGTTTCGGACCGGCCCCGGCACAGCTCCGGCGGCGGCCAGAAGCTCTGGTGGATCAACTATAAAAAACCACGCAGCATCAAAACCTTCTCGAAATTCCAAAAGAACTGAAATCAAACTTAAAACGCTTACCGGCAAAATTTTCCGGTGACAGCAGCAGGGTCTCAAGCGGCGGAAACGGCCAGAAGCTCCGGTGTGATTCCGGCAGCCACAACCACTTCTCCGGCAACCATTCACGACAGGCGACGACCACTGCAACAGCTGGCTGGACGGCGGCAGCTTCTGACGGCAATGGAAGCTTCGGCGGCGCCAAGACCTCTCGCAGCAGACCGAAGCAGCAGACACGGAGGGGGTTTCACCTCGCTTCTCTTCGCAGCTGGCAAGGACGACTATCCAGCTCCGGCGATAGCGAGCTCGCGGTAGCAGTGGCGGTATGCAGGTGTGACAGTGGCGCACAAGGTAGCGCCCCTCTCTCTTCACCGCGAGCTCCCTCTTTGCACGACGCCTCCCTCTTGGTCTCTCACTCCCCTCTGGTCACGACATGAACGGCGGCAGCAGGGAGGGTTCGACGGACCCGAGCAGCGTGGTGGCAGCGAGCTAGGAGGCTCCTTCCTCCCTTGCGCGCGTGCGTCCTCCCTTCTCCCCTGAACGGCACCGACGAGCAGAGGTGATGGATCCACGAACCAAGTGCCACTGGCGGCGCGGCCCTCTCTCTCACTGGTCTGTTTCTTCCTTCTTCGTGGGTGTTGGGGAAGGCAATGTGTGCCATGTGATGAGAGGTGCGGCTGGGGGTGCATGAGGGGGAGGAACGGCGATGAGCTAGGAAATGGAGAGCGTGGCGGTGATTCGATTTGAGAAAGGGGAGAAGGGTGTTACTGTTGGATTCAAGAGAAGTCGTGCATTGATTTGGTGAAAGGGAAGAGGAACCCAGCAGCTGATGGAGTTGGGTTAGGGAAGGGTTTCATTTTTCAAAAATTAGGGTTAAGGGCATTTCAGTAATTTCACTTAAAATAGGGATAATATAGTAATTGAAATCCAATTTAAATCCAACACTATTTGTATATAGAAAAATACTATTTACTCATCACTTTTACAAATTATTTTCAACAAAATGCCCAAATCAAATGATTAGAAATAATATACTTAATTTCTTCATTTTTCCAAAATAGCAATATCAATATATTAAAATATTGATTATTTAGTCCATATCATATAAAATCCTTATTATTTCATAACTATCAACTTTATAATTTAAATATAGAAAATAACCCAATAATTATAAAATTGGATAATAATCATAACTCGTCTCAAATTCAATAAATTAAAAATTGCCTTAATTATCTCTAATAAAATAATTTCTGAAATTAAGGCTATAAATAACTATATGATTTGAGACTTACTCATAAAAAGACTTTTCAAAGGTTTTGGGTCTTACATTCTACCCACCTTATAAAAATTTTCGCCCTCGAAAATTGATATAAAACGATAGAAGTTTCATAACAGTTCACCCTTGAATACATTTCAGGAATAAGCAAAAATATCTCAACATATAGACTTATATACGATTTTCAAATACTTGGATGGTCGTATGCATAAAGATGTGAAGGTAAGAATATGGTTGCAAAGCACACATTACAAGATAGGCTCAAATGCAAAAGATGTCATGGTTCAAGCATGTGGTAGAAAAGCAAGGCATTGAAGGTTATAAAACAGGATGAGGTTACAACGACGTGCTCAACATCCGCACACTAATCTCATCTCAACCTCAAAGTTTCAACTCTCCAACTCCATCAAGCACTTTACAACTTCATAGCCGATCATGAGCCTAACACCCGCAAACTCGTTTGCAAGGGACAAAACACCCACAACTTATCATAACGTTACACACTTACCGCTTCACCTTCTATATACACATATCACGTCTTAAAGAACTAACGCATCGCGTTACTACGTCTACAAGTCGCACGTGATATCAAAACAATTCTCGAGTCTACTCATAAGGATACAAGATTTAGGAATGAGAGATAAATGTCAACAATAATACTCATAGATTTGAGAGAGTGTATCCAATTTCCAGATAAACAAAGACGCTCAAGCAATGAAGTTTGCCAGAAATAAATCAATTGACAACTTCAAAGATAACCCTTAGATAAAAGAAATTCAATAGGTCCAATAAGAAGAATCAGCACATTAATTTGAACCAAATTCAAATTGGGTCGAAGAAGTATGAGGTTTACAGAAGAGAATATTTCAGACCCAAGACAAAGCTCACAGAACTCAAGAGCACGATTAAAGGTACTTCCGAATACATTGTTCATAAAGGAACCAAAACTTGCGGTCTGCAGGAAGAAATGCTCTGATACCATAATGTAACACCCTAACTACCAAAGCTCACGCTTCCGGCTGCGCGACTCTGATAGCTCGGACATTACGACGACTTTTATAATATTTAATACTAAAATATGAGCCTGTTTGAAACTTTAAACCGCAATACCGTTCCCAAAAATACTTTCATCCGATGACATACATCCATAAATACCATACAACTTATAAAACTCATAAAGAGTACATCCATATATATGTACAAATATATATATAAATAATATTACAAACATAATCCAATACAATCCCTATCCCTCTTACAGATTATGTCAAGAGAAAGGCGAGGATACAATAAACCATAACTAAAACAATATAGAGCATCACAACAACAATTAAATAAGCTCTGCGTAACTTCAGCGCCCATATCCTGAAAGGGGAAAAATGTAGGGGGGTGAGAACATCATCCTCGAAAGGGATCTCAGTAGAGGGTTTTTGGGAATTACTGTAATAGGATACGTGAGAATAACCGCACCAGTGATTTATAACCGTCTTATGCCTCTTTTCAAAAACAACGGTTTACAATAAAAGTAAAGTCGGAAATCTTTTCTAAAAGAGGAACCGTTCAATTCTCAAAAACTCAAAAAGCCTTTCAAAAAGGTTTAACCATGTTGAACCAAATTAGCATTTCATACTTTTCCAAACTAGAAACACAAAAATCGAAACCAACCATCGGTTCACCTCATTCCAACCACGGCCCTAGGCCCAAACAATCCAACCAGCAACCAATCACCACAGTCCAACAGAGTCCCAGTAGCAAACACAAATAGAAAGATGCAAGCACAAACAAACAGTTATTGTAAGTAGAACAATTAGCAATTAATCACATAGGCAAACCAAGTATAATATGCACACCCAAACAAAGTCACATAAATGCATATGATGCATGCCTGTCCCTAGTGGCTGATGATATCATCTGTCGGTTATAGAGCCAACCCGACAAGTCCTGGTAGCTAACCATTGGACTGTGCCTCTGTCGCGCATCCCCAACTCGAGTTATACTCATCATAAACTTGATCATAATCATGATCCATATCCATCACCCTCACTGGTGAATATTTACGGGGACGAGCTCATCCGGGGCTTTCACAGTGCCCGGCCACACTTACGACATAGGGTCAACAGAGTATCAAGTCTCAACCTGGAGCACGTGGTGGCTAGCCACTGCTACTACCCAGGGAAACTCGTATCTCAGATAGTGGAAGTGCAAAATCACAATTATCAATATCTCAGCATATATGCATTCATTCTCAGCCATGGATCAATATCCATCTTAGCCATCCGGCTCACGGTTCAATCCAGAACCAGCCAATATTGATAAATCATACACAGCCATTCCGGGTCACGGTTCAATCCAGAACCAGCCAATATTCATAAATCATACACAGCCATTCCGGCTCACGATAAAATAGCACTTCCACATTCAAAATCATCAAATTCATGAAATCGGCATTTAAGCCATAAATCACTTTCTCAATTCATTTCACTTTGAAATCAAGTTTCAACTCTTTTCAGCCTTAGCTTTAAAGATCTCATTTCTCAAATTATCTCAGGCTCATAAGCCAATTTTTTACTCAAGGAAAATTCTCTTTTTAAAATAAGCCACTCTCGCCTTCCTCTTTCCAAAACTTCCAAAACCATGGAAAGTTAAAGATCTCTTTGAGATATTCAAAATCACCCATCCAACAATGGGATTTTATAACAAACGTTCCTTGGCAGGGTCCCAAGTCCTTAGGGGAGGATAGCATAACTTATTTCGCCAAAATCATTAAAAATCATCAAGACCTTGGCTTTCCGATTTGAGTAATAAAATAGGGTCTAAGCCAAACTGAGTCACGTAATCATTTACTTCTTTCAAAGCTATTTCCTTTACTTAGGCAAAACCAACTTTAACCTCCATGATGAATTCTAAAACGTTTCAACTGTTCAAAATTATTTTAGTCTTGCAGAAATTCAGAATTCAAAGAGTACTTAAAACCTTTCTCAAAACATTTCAAAATGAAACTTGTCAATAGACATTCAGGTTCTTTCAAAGTCATTGAAACTTCTTTAATTGAAACCCCCAAGTCAAATTCAAAGACATAAACCCTTTTCACATTCGAATAGCTTTAAAACACAAGTTTCATCTAAATAACTTTCTTCTGAAAGAGATACAATGCCTTTTTTAAGAAGCAAGACTAAGTCACAATTTCCTCTTTAATAATTCATTTCAAAAGCATGAATTCTTCTTTCCTTGATAATTCAAGTAAAATAGTAGAAGTCTTTAACTCATCATTTTTCCAGACAACATTCCATAAAGACTCAGATTTTATAGAAATTTCGGCAGCACCTCCCCTAAAACTTGGACTTTGCCACCCGGTTCGGGTCCCTACTAAACCGTTTCACAATCCTTTTCAACAGCCCAAATTCCAAAATCAGTCCAAGGCAAGCCAAAATCCAATAGTCATCTCAATTCCATATTTCAAGAAAACCGTTTCAACATCAAATCATTATCAGCCGAATAAACTCATTTCTAAAGCTTTAAAGAAACGGTTCAGTAACAATCATTTATCAAAAACCAGATTATTTAAAGCCAGCTAGGCTAAACTCAAGAGTGGATTCTATTTTTCACATCATCAAAATAATTGACTCAATTCAAACCAATCCTCAACGGATTAAACTCATTTCAAATCTTTAAAGAATCGACTTCAAACATTACGTTTCACAAGCCACACAACGATTTAGCCAAAACAACATCCATAGTCATTCGAGTCAATCAAATAATACATAAGGCAGATACAATCACCAAATACACAATATCTCACATCAGTATCCATATGTAATAATTCCAATACATAAAACATAGTTTTTGGAAAGCGCCCCTACCTCAAAACGCAATTTCATAATCCAAGCGCCTCATAAGTTCTTTTCACCTCAACTCAAAATCAAAGACAGCTTCAAAGCACAGCCCCACACATTTTTGCAGCAGCATAAACAGCTCTAAATTACAACAAGCAACCTCAGTTACTAACTCTAGGAACATTAATACCATAAAGGCTTTAATACACGTACGGGACACTAACGTAAGGCTTTCGAAACATAATTTCTTACCGGAATAACAACACGAAGCAGCTACGGTTTCGGACTGGCCCTGGCACAGCTCTGGCGGCGGCCAGAAGCTCTGGTGGATCAACTATAAAAAACCACGCAGCATCAAAACCTTCTCGAAATTCCAAAAGAACTGAAATCAAACTTAAAACGCTTACTGGCAAAATTTTCCGGCGACAGCAGCAGGGTCTCAAGTGGCGGAAAAAGCTAGAAGCTCCGGTGTGATTCCGGCAGCCACAACCACTTCTCCGGCAACCATTCACGACAGGCGACGACCACAGCAACAGCTGGCTGGACGGCGACAGCTTCTGACGGCAATGGAAGCTCCGGCGGCACCAAGACCTCTCGCAGCAGACACGGAGGGGGTTTCACCTCGCTTCTCTTCGCAGCTGGCAAGGACGACTATCCAGCTCCGGCGACAGCGAGCTCGCGGTAGCAGCGGCGGTATGCAGGTGTGACGGTGGCGCACAAGGTAGCGCCTCTCTCTCTTCACCGCGAGCTCCCTCTTTGCACGATGCCTCCCTCTTGGTCTTTCACTCCCCTCTAGTCACGACATGAACGGCGGCAGTAGGGAGGGTTCGACGGACCCGAACAGCGTGGCGGCAGCGAGCTAGGCGGCTCCTTCCTCCCTTGCGCGCGCGCGTCCTCCCTTCTCCCCTGAACGGCACCGACGAGCAGAGGTGACGGATCCACGAACCAAGTGCCACTGGCGGCGCGGCCCTCTCTCTTACTGGTCTGTTTCTTCCTTCTTCGTGGGTGTTGGGGAAAGCAATGTGTGCCATGTGATGAGAGGTGCGGCTGGGGGTGCATGAGGGGGAGGAACGGCGATGAGCTAGGAAATGGGGAGCGTGGCGGTGATTCGATTTGAGAAAGGGGAGAAGGGTGTTACTGTTGGATTCAAGAGAAGCCGTGCATTGATTTGGTGAAAGGGAAGAGGAACCCAGCGGCTGATGGAGTTGGGTTAGGGAAGGGTTTCATTTTTCAAAAATTAGGGTTAAGGGCATTTCAGTAATTTCACTTAAAATAGGGATAATATAGTAATTGAAATCCAATTTAAATCCAAAACTATTTGTATATAGAAAAATACTATTTACTCATCACTTTTACAAATTATTTTCAACAAAATGCCCAAATCATATGATTAGAAATAATATACTTAATTTCTTCATTTTTCCAAAATAGCAATATCAATATATTAAAATATTGATTATTTAGTCCATATCATATAAAATCCTTATTATTTCATAACTATCAACTTTATAATTTAAATATAGAAAATAACCCAATAATTATAAAATTGGATAATAATCATAACTCGTCTCAAATCCAATAAATTAAAAATTGCCTTAATTATCTCTAATAAAATAATTTCTGAAATTAAGGCTATAAATAACTATATGATTTGAGACTTACTCATAAAAAGACTTTTCAAAGGTTTTGGGTCTTACAGAAAGGGGATTTGAGCCAACGACGTTCGCAAGAGGGGTAGAAGAGCACGCCTCCGTGCTGCATGAAACCACTGCCATCATTGTCCTCATCTGAGCCATCTCCATCGCTGCCATCTTCTACCACCATCGAGCTTGTTCGCAAATGGGAGAGAGAAAAGGGAGCTTTGTGGGAGCTCCGTCACTGCCCAGTTATCGCCGTCGCTGTGGGTTGCGTTGCCGAGCCTCTATCACTGAAAAACGGCGCTGTCGTTTCTGGGATCCACTGTTGGGTCGGCTTCGGAGTTGATGCTGCTTCGTTCTGCTATTACAGTAAGTGTATTTTATTCCGTACCCTCGCAGTTAGTGTTCGATTATAGCTTGCTAAAGAATTTGAGGTATTTGATGTTGTAGGGTTGAGTACCTTTAATTGCATGCGGCGCTGTGGCTATTGTAACACCCTAATTACCCTAAGCCTTACCTCATACCATAAAGTAAAGGTTAATCAAAGGTTATGACAATTCTAATGCTTATACAATAATATATATAGAAGGAAATAGTAATTATAGAAGCCCGATGAAGGAATAAGCTCAAAAACAGAGTTTCAAAAGCGCAAACGTTCATACGAAGCTAAAAGCAAGAAGGTACAAGGTATAGATACAAAATAATAAAATATACGTAGATATACGAGTATAATAATCATAAGATACTAGCCTCAGCCCACGGAGTTTAGGCCGGCTAGTTATATACAGACGTACAGAGTTTTGAAAGTTAAATCAGCATATACAATATATCTCTCTCAAAGTTGGCCTCTGGGGCAAATAAATACAAAAGTGAGAGTATTAAAAATAAAAGTAATCAAAAGATTCCAAAATGTGATAATCAAGATCCTTCGCTCTGTCACCATCTCACACTCACCGAGGTGGGTTATGACCTGCATTTGAAAAATAATAACAAAATATGGTATGAGAACCGGAGGTTCTCAGTATGGTAATAGTGCCCAATAATGTAAGATATAAGACTTCGGGACGCCAGAGGCAATGCTAGAGCTTCATATAAGTCATAAATATTCAAGCTTATAAAACAAGTAATTAAATCCTTAAACTGGCCAACTAACTTAGGAGATTTTTAAACTATCAGATACACTGCTGTCCCATAGCCTTCACCAGCCTAACCGTCATGCGATCACATTGCCACCACCTTCTGAACCTCCTCAATCCCAGTAGAAAACACAAGTAATAGCAATGTGATAAACTCCAATTTTGTGGTTTATCTTGTACTTAATTTAGGAGATTTTATCAACTTTTCTCACATTTATTCAATGAAATAGCATGGTTTTGTAATTCTCCTTAAATTTGTACTTAAGTATGAAAACATACTTTTTAGGCCTTAAATTTGCCAATTTTAATTCACTTTAATTTCATTCGATACCTTGATATGTTTGTTAAGTGATTTTAGGTTTATAAGGCAAAGATTGGATTGAAAGAATGAAGGAAAAGCATGCAAAGTGGGAGAACTCATGAAGAAATGAAGGAATCGCAAAGCTGTCAAGCTTGACATCTTCCTACTCAATCGATCATAACTTGAGCTACGAAGGTCCAAATGAGACGGTTTTAGTTGCGTTGGAAAGCTAACATCCGGGGCTTTAAAATGATATAAAATTTGCCATAGTTGCCTGGTTTTTAGGGATGTGTACGCATGTATCACGCATATGCATGGGTGGATTAGCGTGACTCACTAAAGGCAAATCGTGGCCTGTGATTTCTGAAGTATTTTGGGCCCAATTCAACTCATTTCTGATGCTATTGAACCCAAAGATTTAAGGGGTAATGAACCAAGTAGTCATAATAGAGTTTTCATCATGGAATTCTAGAGAGAGAAGCTCTCCCTTCTCTCTAGAATTTAGGGTAGTTTAGGTTTAATTTTCTTAAATCTAATTTTCAATTCTTGTTTTGATTTAGTCTTTTCTTTTAATTTCTTGTTATCACATCTTTGTTCTTCTAGTTTTACTTGTCATTTTCTTATTTTGCTCTCTTTAATGTTGATGAACCATTGTTGGATCTAATTTCCTTTTAATGCAATTTCATGTTTCTATATTTCTTTTATGTTGATCTTGCTTGCTATTATTGATTTCTTGCTTATGATAGTTATGGGTTTTGTTAATTCTTGCATTTTGTGATGTTTACTTTCCTTGCATCCTAGGTGTTTGATAAAATATTTTCACTAGTTTTTGAGTAGTTTCCTTTACTCTTGGCCTAAGCTAAGGGAATTAAGTGACCTTGAGTCATTGGGTCTTATTGAATTGGTGATTTGAGAACCCTTGGTGATCAATTTGATACCTATTGACACTAATCCACTACTAATTTAATTAGTAGATAGGTTGGGACTTATGGGTTGATGTGATCAAGCCTATTTGACGTACTTCAAGCTTAGGAATAGATATTACGTACTTAAAGCTTTTGGAGGTAGACTTAATAGGTTGGCCCCTCATAATTATCAATGTATGATTTGTCAACAAGGATGGTGATCTCAATTCCTATGCTTAGCCAAGAGTTGTTTGCCATTTCTTTATTAGTTCTTGTCATTTAATTTCTTGTCATTTACATTTTCTTTTCAATTTCCAAATCAAACCCCCCTTGCATCTTCATAGCCAATAATTAAATACTTCATTGCAATTCCTTGTGAGACGACCCGAGGTTTAAATACTTCGGTTAATTCTTATTGGGGTTTGTACTTGTGACAACTCAAATTTTTTATGTGAGAATTATTTGTTGGTTTGGAGCTATGCTTACAACGAAGTTCTTATTTCTATAAGAGAAATTCTAAACCATTAACTAATTATCTCATCATCACAATGCAAGTAAAACACAAGTATAATCATGTATAGCAAGTAATTCAAGAAACAATTAAGCATGTTATACAATTAAGCAAACAATGCAGGTCGGCAAAGCAAGCAAACGTATAGAATATGCACATGATGAATGTCTATCCTATTTGGTTGTGATATCACATTGTCGGTCCAACTGCCAACCTGACACATCTCCATGGAGATGTTGCCTTTCGATCACGTATATAGCTACGGGAACCCCCACGGATATAGTGCCAAGCACACTCTTGTCATCCGAAATAATACGAGCGGGATACTCTGCCACAGACTTCACATCTCAAAGTAAGCGGGATAAACCAACCGTCCTTACGCTGCCATCGTGACCTCGACAAGTGGGATTAACCATTTGTCCTTGCCAGGCGCATAGCATTCCAACATTCTCAGTATAAAACAATATCTCAGTGGGTTTCAGAAATCATTTTCAGTAAGGTCATCATTCCACTCCAAGTCCTAGACTCATCTCAAACATCATCAAATCCATAACTCCACAATTCATCATATCAATAGTCATTACAGTACTCTACCATCTCACTCAACTAATCCATATTCAGTACTCCAGAAGTCTAAGTCTCCATCTTCTAGATTCATATAAAAATTCTCTAAATTAAGTCACTAACTCATCCTTAGCAGTATTAAAGCCTAAGTACTAGATAGTATTCCTAAACAGTATTTAAAGAATGTTTAGAAAGCTAGAAAATCTTGAAAACGAGGGAAAAATGATTTTTCAGCAAAACAGGACATGTGCGTACGCATGCCCAAGTGTGCGTATGCACACTTCAGTTTTGGACTATCATGCGTACGCATACCATGAGTCGCATACGTGGGGTGCTGGGCAGAAACCATCACCCGCGTATGGTGCAGGAGGACGCGTATGCATTCCTTACTGTTGGCCCATCACGCGTATGCATTGCATAGGCCATGTACGCATGAGGGCCTGGCAGAGACGCACACCCGCGTATAGGGGTGCTCGCGTACGCATGCCATCCCGGATTTGCAAAATTCTGTAAAGTTACAGAAATCAGTTTTAAACACCAAACTTTAAACGTTCATAACTTCCTTTACAAAAATCCATTTTTATCAAACTTTATATCAATTTAAAGATATTTAAATAAACTTTAATTTAAAACAAATTTCAACCAATTTCGGAAACAAAAGCTCAAGTTATGATCCGTAAAAGTTTACCAAAAACTGGTTTTACAAAAAATGAGCTAGGTTCTCAAACTTCCAAAATTCACAATCAAACTAAATCAAAGCCTATTCAATTTTACCACAAAACACTACCAAATACTATAATCTACCTTTCCATCATAATCCAATCAATTCAACATCTACTTTAATCAAGTCATACACCACAAACTTAACAATTCCATAATTTCTACATCAAGATTCTAATACCAACAACTTTAACACAATCTCACTACTCATAAACATCACTTATCATACCTCAACATCAACAAATATCATAATTCATTATCATCATTTACCAACATCATCACAATCATCAAAATCGTCATACATTACAATTATCAACAATCAAATTTCAATCCTATCTTATAGTCCACTAGCCTAAGTGTCCAGAAATATTACATATTACATAGAGAAAACCAAAACCATACCTTGACCTATTTCTAATATGCTCTATACACCAAATTCTTGTTCAAACCAAGCCTCCAATCACAAGAGTTAGCTCCCAAGGTTCCAATTCTACAAGTTCAACCTCCAATTTGACTTTATACCAACAATATTTAATCTAAACCACATATATCACTATAATTAACCCCTAAACTCAAAATCTAAAAAATTCACAAGAAAGTTAGGGTTCTTACCCATAGTAGGACAGACATGCATCATACTGCATTTATTTACTTTTTTTTGGGTGTCCTTAAGTATTTTGGTTGCGTATTTGATGAATTCTATCCAACTGTTAATTGTGGTATTTGTTGTAACTATTTTCTTATTATGTTTACCTTGTATTGTTTGTGCCTGTGATTGATTTTGTTTTGAGACCAAGTGGAGATTTATTTATATATTGGGCCAAAGGTTGAGATTTTTTTATATATTGGGCCGGAGGCTGAGATTTGTTTATATATTGGATCGAGGCCGAGATTTATTTATATATTGGGTCGGATGCCAAGATTTGTTTGTATATTGGACCGTAGGCCGAGATTTGTTTGTATGTTGGGCCAGAGACCGAGAGTCGTTTATATGTTGGGTCGGAGGCCGTGACTTGATTTGGTATTAGACCGGAGGCCGTACTTGATTATATTATGGGATATTATTTGAGCTTTGAAATTATTATATTAAAGAAGAGAACTTTGAACCTTGAATGAGAAAATGTTGTGGTTTTGAAAAGGTTCATAAGACGAACAAAGATCTCTGTTTTCAAAATTCATTCTTCTTTTTATATATTCTCTTATGACAATTCTTAAACTCTCTACTGAGAACCTGCGAGGACGATGTTCTTACACCCCTACAAGCTTCTCTTTTGAGCATGAACGAGGAAGTTGATGAAGTTTTTGTTAAGTCCTTAGCTGTGTTGTTTCTGTTTCTATATATATTAGTCATAGTTTTTTCCTTGCCTATAATTGTGTAAGAGGGATAGGAGTTGTATATTTTGTAGTATATAATATTTATAAGTTACTTGTATAAGAATTTTGTATATATGTATATGCATGTTTGTAAGAAGGAAAAAGAACTTTCAATTTCTAAAAAAAAGATCTAGTATTCGAGTTAAAGGCTCCTATTTTAATATTAAGGATATAAAAGTCGTCGTAATATCCTCGCTATCAGAGTGGCGCAGTTGGAAGTATGACATACTGATAGTAAGGATGTTACAAAAGATCCACATAGCCAACATACCACTTTAGCGAAAAGATCGTAGAGTTAAAAGTCCCCATGAGGCAAGGGAACCAGGACCAAAAGCTCTTGTAGTCCAAGGGAGTCATCCAAAGTTAGTTGGTAGACATCTACAAATGGTCGATAAAAGTCAATTTGTACAATTTGGGTTTGTCCAGAAATTGATCAGGGTTTTGTAGGATAGGTCAGCAAGTGGTGTTCAATGATCAGCCAAGGTTATTCTACCAACATCGGCCAATGGTTTGTTAGTTGTTTGTGTTAGTCGAGGTCAGTCGGTAGTAGGTATAGGAAGGACAGTGGATTAATGGTTAGTCGTTAGATGTCGATTGTGGTAGACCAATAAAAGGTCAATGGTCATTAGGTCGTAGGGTTGTCTCTCTACCTATTAGTCACTGATCGGGCAGATGGTTGGTTGGTTAGTTAGGGTCGTTCGAGATAGGGTGTCAAACAATCGCTTAGTTAATTAGTTCGGGTCTTTTGTCAGTCGGTCAAATGACCATGCTAGTCACAGATAGTCAATTGGTAGATTGTCAGTCAATCGATGGGTCAACATGGGTTGGATAGCTAGCATCGATCACAAGAGTGCCCGTCAATCAATTTGGGTATGTTTGCAGTAAGTCAGCAGGTTAAGGTAGGTCAGTAAATGATTGATTAGGGAGCAACCTATGAACGGTCGAGGTCGATAGTCGTAAATTGGGTAAGTCAACAA
>NC_029789.2:31761449-31764587 GCF_000816755.2 Arachis ipaensis
TCAACAATTGTTTTTATTTAATATATAAATGTCAAATTGATATTTTTATTTAATATTATAAAATAGACACCAAAGATATTATAAAATAAAAAGAGAGATAAAGTAAGTAGAGGAAGTAGAGAAATATGAAAATGAAGTGATAAAAACTCAAAGATAAACAAAAAGACATGAATTAAAATTGAATAAAAAATATATATTGAAATTAAAATAGAAACAAAAAAGATAGGTTAAAATTGAATACAATAAAAATTTTTTATCCAATTTCTTGATGCAACAAGAAAGGGACTCCACAACTTAATCTATCCACACTATAGTTTGAGCATTGAATTGAAGGGACTTACTCAACCTTTTACCTAATTTCTCGATGTAACAAGAGATGGACTCTTTCAACCTCACTTGTCCACACCATGGTTTTATTATGAAATCAAAAAGTACTTAGGTACTCCTTTAATCTCTTTATATGACACTTATAATAGTTTATGACATATTTATAACATCTTATTATGTCAAAATAAGAAAAAAATATTAAGTCCACTAACACAAAGTCCAATCTAATAACTAAATAAACAAAATCAAAATATATAAAATTAACTTGAACATTCTAATATTTAATATATAATATAAACTAATAACTATTAAATAATACTTGCACTCTTTATATCCCAAACATTTGAATAACATATCAGGAAGGGAAGAGAATCATTTTAGTTGTAATAGAAGAATGTCATATAATACATTGTAGTTGTCAAATTAATAATATGTATTAGATTTCAATTTCAATTGTCATTAGAAAAAAATGCGATATGTTTGCATTGGCAAATTAGTAATAATATATAAGAGATAAAGTGGATGAAGAAGGAGAAAGAAATATAAAAAAAAAGGAAGAAGGAGAAGGAGAAACCTTTTTGACTATAAAAAGAAAGATTTTAATTTAATTATAATAAAAAAAGTATTATATAATATATTTTAATTATAAAATTAGTGTTCTTCTTCTTCGTCTTCGTCTTCTTCTTCTTCCTCTTCCTCTTCCTCTTCCTTTTCATTTTTTTTTTTCGATTTTCATGGTTTCTGAAATTCTTCTTCTTCTTCTTGCTGCACATTCTTCTTCCTCTTACTCTTCTTCTTCTCCTTTTCTTTCGTTTCTGCACGTTCTTCTTCCTCATTTTCCTCTTCTTCTTCTTCTTCTTCATTTACGTTTTTTCTCTCTGTTTTCTCTTTTTTTTTATTTTTCATGGTAAAATCATTTTTGAAGAAGAAGAAGCAGCAGAAGATGAGGAGGAGAAAGAGAAAGAGTTCTGAATTTTCTTAAATCCTTTGGGTGTATTCCTATAATCGTTTGGGTGAATTCTTGTAACCGTTTGAGTGTATTTTCTGTAATCCTTTGGGTGTATTTCTGTAATCATTTGGGTATATTTGAGTGATATCTGACTGATATCTTTGGGTGTATCTGACTCATATCTATGGGTGTATCTTACTGATATCTATGGGTGTATTTTTCATTTCAGAAAAAATGGCAAGTATTACAGAAATACACCCAAACAATTACATAAAATACACCCAAGAGATTACAGAAATACACCCAAACGATTACATAAAATACACCCAAGAGATTACAGAAATACACCCAAACGGTTACAGGAATTCACCCACACGATTATAGAAATAGACCCAAAAGATTACAGAAAATACACCCAAAGGATTTAAGAAATACACCCAAAATCATGCATAATTCAGAACTCTTTCTCTTTCTCCTCCTCATCTTCTGCTACTTCTTCTTCTTCAAAAACGATTTCAGAGCTTGATGTCAAAAAACAATAGAAATCGAGAATAACGAAAAAAGAAGAAGAAGAAGAAGAAGAAGAAGAAGAAGAAGAAGAAGGTGCAGCAAGAAGAAGAACGTGCAGAAGAAGAAGAAGAAGAAGAAGAAAAAGAAAAGAGGGTGCAATGAAGAAGAAGAAGAAGAAGAGGAAGAGGAAGAAGAAGAGGAAGAGGAAGAAGAACGTGCAGCAAGAAGAAGAAGAAGGTGCAATGAAAACGTGCCGTAACAGTATGTGGAGGAACTAACGTCAACGACGAAGAACAAACCAGTGAGAAAGGGGGAGAAAAGAACGATCGAAAAAGAAGGAGAAGAAGAAGGGATGTAGCGCGTGTAAGGAATGTAGCACTTGCAGCGAATTTTGGGATTAGAGTTTAATTGACTTGTAATACTTACAAGCCCTAATCGCTTGTACGCAGAGTTTTTCTCTTTCTATAAATACAATCATTAAGTATCTAATATTTTTATCTAACAATCTAACAACTTCCTAACTAATTATAGCAAATATAAATACCAACTTGCCGTGATAATTACTCAAGTTACAATATATAATGGATACATTTATATTGAAAAGTGAGCATTTTCACTCTTGTATTTCTATGATCACTTCTTAGATCATAATTTTTTTTATTTGTTTTTACTTAAGTATCTTTGGCGAGAATAGGTCAAGAAATCAAGAAAGAAGTTATTTTAGAGAAAAAAACTTTAAAAAAAAAGTTATCAAAGTAGTGTTACATAATCTATTTTAGAGTGAAAATAGAAGAATTAATTACTCTATAACAACATTTATTTTAACTATATTTTTTTAATTATACACAATTATTAATATAAGATTTTAAAATATTTTTAAGTTTTATTTTGTTCCAATTTCGTCCCAAAATTTTTTAATTTACATCAAATATAATCCTGACAGCTAAATTTTCAAAAAAAGTAGAACTAATCTAGCAATAACACATGAAAACTATATCTGATTTGCTTGTACTGATGGTTGTTATTGTAAAATTATTGTTGAATTGGTCCTAAAGTTTTTGAAAAATTAACCATCACGGGTATATTTGATACAAATAAAAAATTTCTAGGACAAAATTGAAATAGAATAAAATTTAGGGGTATTTTTGAAACTTTTAACAAACTTCAAATATATATATATATATTGCCCATTTAAAACATAGACAAAAATATCCTTTATTAATTGCAACATCTCACTACAAGAAATGCACTATGTACTATCAGATTTATCGTCAGATTTAGTGTCCATTAGCACCGGCTTTACTCACGGATTTAGCGACAGTTTTATGTGGGATTCATTATGCCAAATCATT
>NC_029789.2:31764646-31778517 GCF_000816755.2 Arachis ipaensis
CAGCACTGCCGCCACAGATGGCTCTTGTCACTGCCTCCCTCCGTTGGAGCTGCACCTCTGCCCGTGAAAAAACTGCGCCGCCTGCTATGCCATCAGCCACCTCCTCCATTCCATGTAAATTGGCTTTTGTGCAATTAATGTTTCTATTTTGATGTGAAATTGGTTTTAATATATGTTTTAAAAATAAATTGAACAACGTTCTGTGAATTTGGGATTTAAAGATTAAATTATGTTGCTGTGAAATTGGGGTTTAGGATTTGGAATTGATTCTTGTGAAATTGGATTTAGGATTTGGAATTGATTACTTTGAAATTGAGTCTAGAGTTTGAAATTGATTACTATAAAATTGGGTTTACGGTTCAGATTTTGTTGCTTTAAAGTTTTGCATATTGCTTTTGCATTAAATTTATGAAAAATATTTCACAAATTTAATCACTATATATTGTGTATATTATATACAAAGTTTCTTTTTAAATATAAATAATTAGTTGTCATGTATTTATGTATAAGTATATATGTTTGGATTTGAATCATAAAGGCTACTTGTTTAATTGAGTTTAATTCTTATGAGATTAATTGAATTTTGACTGAGGTTGTGGATTGAAGTTGGTTGGATTTGTGGGAACCGTAAAGGTGAATATATGTCCAATTTTAGGGGAGGTTATGTCTAATTTTTTGGGGAGTTTTGTTGACTGATTTGTGTAGTATATCTGACGATTACTGTTAATAATATATTCTTTTTGCAGACATGACGACAGGTAACAGAAGTAGATCGAGTAGGTCTCGTAGTCGTGGTAGTGGTAGGGTTTCCACCTAATCCCCAGGGACTGCTCAATCATCTCCCTCTACCCCGACTACCCCATCGACCCCTGCGACGTCACAGCCAGGTCCAGCGGACCAGTAGTTCATCATGGTCCCGAACCCGAACTACGTGCCTCCTTCTGCTACGCTCCCTACAGATCCAACGACAGAGCCTGCGGTGGGGAATTCTGATAGTGCCCCCTGCAGGATGTCCCTCCACCACCACCCGTCATCTAGCTGAGGATTTGGCCCGATGGCATGCAGGCGTGAGTACAAACTGTTTTTTAATCTTAAGTTTATGTGTTTGTATGTGTGTGTTAATCTTAGGTTTTTTCTCTAATAGGCTTGCACTAAACAACAACTCTTGCGCACAGAAGATCTTCGAGGTGATTAAGTCCATGTACGACCACCCGTGGCAGACCTATATGAAGATCCCTGCTGAGACCAGAGAGTGATGGTTTCATAAGTGGGTTGTAAGAATCCAATAATGTTGAATTAATTAACTTTATTTGAACTGTGTTTTATTTCGACTAACTAATGTCGTTGAATCACTTTATGCAGTTGAAATTTATATGGGATAAGGATCATGATCTGATGATCAGGAAAATCTACGACCAACGGGCAGCTAAACGACTTTAATAGATAATGAGGGATGTTTGTCAGGGGCAATGATGCGTGAGCATCTTTCCTATATTTTCTTAGAAATTTAGATGTATATTTGTGGGGTTTTTATTAGGTTTTAATGTTTTAGACCTGTTTGAACACTACTTTGAGTTACTCTATTGTTTTGATTATTTCAGGTGAAGTTCAGACGAGTTTTACGGAGGTCGTGCAGAAGAAAAAGGAAGAAATTTGATGCTGCCAAGCTGGCGCTACATGCCACTGCCCAGCGTTTAGATTCACAAGCCTAGAAGTTCGTGCAAGCTCTCTGTTAAGCTAGCGCCAAACGCCACGACTCGGCATTTAGCGCTAGGAGCTTCATAAAGTGAGAGCAGGATGTACGCTAGTGGCACTAAATGCCAAGTAGTCCAAAATTGCCAAGGAAGCTCTCTGTCCAACAAACAGCTTGATGAATTCAGAAACTCAGCATATGAGAATGTCAAGCTCTATAAAGAGAAGACAAAGGTATGACATGATAAGAAGATAGTCACAAGAGCATTTGAGCCAGACCAGAAAGTCTTATTGTTCAATTCAAGGCTCAAGCTCTTTCTCGGAAAGATGAAGTCCTGGTAGTCAGGACCGTTTCTAGTAACTCGAGTGTCACTTTATGGTCATGTGGAGCTCTGGAAAGAGAACTCTGATAGGAGGTTCACTGTCAATGGCCAGAGGCTAAAGTACTATCTTGGAGGTGAGTTTGATCACCAGAGGTCTGCTCATCTGCTGACTTAGTAGAGTTGACCGTTAAACTAGTGACGTTAAAGAAGCGCTTGTTGGGAGGTAACCCAATCTTTAGTATCCTCTTATTTTACATTAATTTTGGTTTTAATTATATTATTATAATTATTTATGGTTTTTCTTCTTTTTACGTGTGTTTTGGTCATGTAAAGTGTTTAAAACAGGAACATGTGCAATCAGAAGGGAGTTCAGCACACTCTGGAGGAGATTTGCTCCAGGTGCCCCAACGTTAAACACCGCTACCTGGCGTTTAGCGCCGTGAGGCATGGCAATTAAGAAAAGGTCACTGTGAGGCTGGCACTAAACACCCCGAGTTGGCGTTTAGCACCGTGGTGCACGTATTTCAAGGAAGATCTACTGTGGAGGTGGCGCTAAACTTCAATCTTGGTGTTTAGTGCTGAAGTGCACACATTTCAAGGATTAGCCTCTGTGATGCTGGCGCTAAAAGCTGCAACATGTCGTTTAGCGCCAGGGACGGTACCAACATCTCCAAACTTTCTGCCAGTCACTACTATGCATGCTTACAACCCTCCTCTCTTCACTCAGTATGCGTATGCTATCAGCACTATCGGCGCTATCAAGAAAACAAAAATATGCCAACATGTTGAGAACTACAAGAAAATGAGCATCTGGCCATACTTTAAAATTTCTTTGCATTAACTCTATTGTCAAATGTTGGCAAAGAAAAAGACAAGCAAACCAATAATTTACCCTTGCCTTGTTTGAGAAATCTTAGCATGTTGACCTCTAACTGCAATTTGAAGCCACAAAAGAGTCACAGGTAAATTCTTAACTTCCTTGCATACATCACATGTTCTGTTTCTTTTAATGCTAAACCATTTAATTGCACATTGTTGGTGAGCTAGTGAAAGTTCACCTTTGCAACTACATTCCAATTTAAGCGTATCATTAACACCTTCTCCCAATTCTACAAACAACTTCTTCTTCAGGAATATCTTCACCATCATCCTAATTCTCAACTGAATAGGAACCCTCACAAGAACAAATTGGTTAGTAGAATTCACTTAAGGCAATTAAACATTGTAGTAAGGCTTTATTATAATACAAACATGTGAGGAAAGTGTTGGTATGTTACCACTATCACTAGAAGGAGATGTCAGTGATGTTAGTGTGGCAATTTTGTCATCCAATCTTGGTGTGGTTGGAATTATACGAAACATTCCACCTACACTTATGCTCCCTGCCTTGTTAAGTATTGGAAATGAATGAGAACGATGCATTCTTTATCCTGCAAAATAAAAAGACAAAACTAAGGATCAGATAAGAATCCAATGGTGGAAAAGTGTGCAAGCACATGTAGCACAAGTCTACTGCAAAAGCTGCAAATATAGTTACAATTGAAGCTAGATAAGCAGCATTCCCTCCATGTGTGGACCTTGAATTAGAGTGAGCAATCAGTGTTATAGGCAAGGGTACTGTGTTCTTCCCTCTAGGTATGATCAACTTTGTAAGTGACAACATCCTCAGAAGAAGAGACTTTTTTGGTGCCACCTTTGGTGAACCTTCCAATGCAAGAAACATAGCATTTTCAATTTGCTGTGAGCTTGTGCTCCTGATTTTTAAACTGAGTTTGGGAAGTAAAGTTTTAATAATTGGTGTATTCCTTGATGATGAAGTTTTACACAGAGCTTTATGCTATAGTCGTAAATCAAAGGTAGTGAGGTATTATGACCTCTAAAAACAAAAGTACATACGTATATTCGAAGGAAATATAGTTTAACTAGGAGCCTTGAAAGAAAAGCTAAACAAAACAAAAGCAAAAGATCGCATCACACTCAAAACGATAAAGGTAGAAAGCATAGATTATAGAAAATATATACAATCCAAAATTCAACAAAATAAGCATAAATCATGTTTCTCCAAAGTCAACCTCTAAGAGGGATACATAAGCTCATATACAAAAGTGGAGAATATATATATAAGGTAAGCACAAAAGGAAAACCCAAAAGAAATCTTTGTTCCCAGAGAGATCCAACACGCTCAACGAGGTGTGTTGCGTTCTGTATCTAAAAAATAGAGAATTTTCAAAACGGGTGAGAACCAAAAGGTTTCTAGTAGGGTAAAAGTTCTAAATAGAGACGATGTAAAATCACACGAACCCACTAGACAATCCTAAACTCCAACAAACATGATTCAAGCCTAGGGTTATACTAATCCAAAACAGGGAAATGTAAGCTAAGCCCTTCGTTAACTAATGTTCACTAATCCCAAGTTCTCTCTCAGCCTTTCTCCTTTCACTAATCTCAAGTTTTCTCTCAGCCTTTCTTTTTTCAATTCAATACCACAGAATTTCAGTATTGAATTCAGTAAGTATGCAGCAGAAACAAACACAAGTAATAAAGTGCAAACATAATCAAAAGCAACTACAGCATATATAGCAAATAGCAGTTAAGATAAAATATACACATAGGCAATCCAAGAAGGGGCGAAGCTAGATAAAATATTAGAAGGGGGCGAAAATATTTACACAATAAAATAAGACTAAAATAAATTTTAAGGGTGGGCTAAATTGAAATTTACATATAATTTACATGTAAAAAATTAAAATTAGCGGGTCATTGCCCCCCTTTTTTCTATGTAGCTCCGTCCCTGAATCCAAGTACAAGATGTACTATCAAACAATTTCACATACATGCACATGATGCATGCCTGTCCTACTGGCCATGAGCTCATGTGTCAGTTACACTGCCAGAACCTGACATATTCGGTAGCTAACCCGGACATTGTCTCTCTGATTGCACATCTCCAGGAGGCTTACAATCCAGGGTTTAGTGTCCTACCACCTTCTCCTAGAGACAAACATCAGGATGCTCAAATCCAAGGATACTGCCCTACCACCTTCCCTTGTGAGGTTGTGCCCCACCTTACAAAACAGAGAGAACTACGGAACAAGCGAGATCTACCACTGTCCTTGTCCTGGTATATCTCAGCTCAGTGCACAAGTGGGATTTACCACCGTCCTTGCCACATCCTTGCCAAGAGTAAGCATCAATTCAGTACACAAGCGGGTTATACTACTGACATTGCCAGAATATAAATCTCAGTTCAACACGTAAACAGGACTAATCCCAACCCTTGCCAATACAGTGAAATCAGACCATCTCTAGTCTTATCCTTCAAGTCTTTAATCATTTTTGCAATCATCAGGTTCATTAATCACAATCTTTCCTTAATTATCATTAACTTAGATTCCTCAATTCACCATCCCACTCAAACATATTAGTATAATCCACTCAATACACTCACACTCGTTCCAAAGCCTAGAACTAGTTTAGCAGACATTAAACAGGGGTTACAAAGGTGAAAAAGCAAATTAGATGATAAAAATAGTTAAAATCAACATTTTCTACAAAACAGGACAATCGTGCGTATGCACGAGTTCCCTTTTTCGCGTACGCGTGAAACACGCACAAAAAACATTCAATTTTGGAAATGCAGGTTGCGCGTACACATGCCTCGTGCATTCGCACAACTTTATTTTTGTGCGTGCGCATGAAACACGCATAAAACCATTTGACTTCTGTAACGCCCCTCATCCGTACGAATGGGTCGTGTGTACGCATGACCCCAGTTTTTTTTTTTTTGCAGAATTTAATTTTTAACCCTAAACTTTAAACGTGCATAAATTTTTCGTTAAAAATTATTTTTTATCTGTTCCTCAAACATCGTAAACTAAATAGGCCCACTTTACATTTAAGTAAGTTTCACAAAATTTAAGGTTCTGAGAACCAAGTTATGACCCATCAAAGTTGGTTAAAATTTTGCATTTTACCAATTTCTATACCATTACTCAACTCACCAAATTCTCAATCCAAATCAAACCAAAACCATACCAAAATCATCCTAAACAGTCTCAACATACATTTATCCATTCTTTACCCTTCTAACTTGTCAACGCTTAATAAATCAATTTAACCAAAAATGCAAAATTAAATGAAAATTGAAAACTAGGCAAGAATTCGAAGTTCCTTACCACAAGGCTTAAATGGAATTGAAGAGGAATCTGAGACGAATGCGTGGCCACAATGGCTCGTCAATTGAAGTTCCGGATTAGAAGTTAGGATCAATTGAAATTAAAGGTGAATAGTGTCAAGTTTCACTTCTCTTCTCTCTTAAGGCTGAGTGTGTTTGAGTGTATGAGATAGGAAAATGAGCTGAAGTGTGGCTGATGGGGGTGTTAGTGAGTGGGCTTTGGGCCCAAATGTGGCCTAAGTCCAAACTGTTAGTCTTTTTTGTCCAACTTTAAGTCAAAATTTTTAAAATAAATATTTTAATTTATATCCTAAATATTTTTACTTTCTCAAATTATAAATTTTAAATTTCTTAAATTTATTCACTCATAAATAAATGCCACTTTTTTTTGGAGGAAGAGTTAGAGGCATGTTTATCCTGATAAAATCTTCAATTGCTTTATCCACAGTGCTTATTGTTGGAATCTTCAACTTGAGAGTTCCTCAGTTATTTTAGATGATTTTGGACCCTAAAACCAAAATGAAAGATAAAACTAAAGGCCTAATGAATCAAACAACACATACAAAAGTTTTTGTACTGTTGAATGAAACATCATAGGAAACCTAAGAAGAGATAGTTTTGAGGTACCTTTTTTATTGTGCCGTCACCAATGTTGTTATCCATTCTGTCTTTAAGAGCTTCAGTTTCCATAATGCAATAGTTTAACTAATACACCAAAGGAAACAATAAAAGCAGCACAAGTAGTGCTTATTATGGTTCGGACGGGAATAATAGGGCAAAAAACGTTAATAAGCCAAGGCAGGAGGGAATTTACGTAATTCAGCCAAAATGAAAATCGTTTCACCAATGAGCCAAAGCATATTTATATATAATTCGAACCAGCCTGGTTCGAACTACACTTACACATAAATCGAATCAATTCGGTTCAAATTACTGACGAACACTCGATGAACATAATTCGAACCTACTTGGTTCGAACTACAAATGCCATTAATTCGAACCATGCTTGTTCGAATTATACCCTTTGAAAGCTTCCCAAGTAATTCGAACCAACTTGGTTCGAATTACTCTAAATTTGACCCCAATAGTAATTCGAGTAAAGCTGGTTCGAATTATGTGAATTTCGACTATATAAGGAGTTCGAATCAGCCTCATTCGAACCATTGTTCCATTCCCCTACCCCACCAAATCTCAGAGAAAACGATCCAGATTCGATCCGACAAAGAACTGAACGGAATACTCAGCCGATGGGGGACGATCCGGCAAGGTTATATCGGTTGGACGGAGTTGCTCATATAGCCGGGGTCATCAACGACGAGGTTAGTACATAAAAAACTTCGTGCTAGCGGTATATGTGAGTTAGTGGTTTTGCATGCGGTTTCAGTGGCGGTTTATGTTGGCGGTTAATCGTAGTGGTATTGCTAGTGGTTTAGTTGAGAGGTTTTCCATGCGGGTTAGATGGTGGTTTAGTTGGTGGTTTATGTTAGTGGTTTATGTTAGTGGTTTATGTTAGTTGTTTTATGTTACCTGTTTTATGTTAGTGGTTTATGTTGGTTGTTTTATGTTGGTGGTTTAGTTGGTGGTTTATGTTAGTTGTTTTATGTTAGTGGTTTATGTTAGTTGTTTTATGTTAGCGGTTTAGTTGTGTGGTATATGATAGTTGTTTTGCATGTGGTTCTCGTTAATGGATTTTTATGCGGTTTATAATAGTGGTTTGTTGATGTGCTTTTGTTGCCGGTTTAGGTTAGTTGTTTTTAGGCATGGTTTTGTTAGTACTTTTGTATGCTGTTTTGTTGATGATTTACCTTGGCGGTTTATTTTGGTGGTATTGGAAGTGGTTGACCATGTGCTTTTGTAAGCGGTTCGTGATAGTGGTTTTGCATGTGGTTGAGATTAGTGGATTTCTTTGAGGTTTATGTTAGCGGTTTGAGCATGTGGTTTTCAATGTGGTTGGATATATTGGTTTTGCATGTAGATTATGTACTCGGTTTCCTTTAGTGGTTTATCGTGTTGGTTATTTTTGTCATTGGTTATCAAGCTGGTTCTAACAATGCGGTGCATGTAATGCGCAGCCACAGCGATGCATCAGGAGAATGCAGCGGCAGCAGGGCATGCGACTCAATGAGAGATACGTTCCGTACCTGCAGATGGCCGGATTATACCATCTTGTGAGGCTGAACGATAGATGGTTCCGGTTAGATGAGGCCCTTGTCAGTGCCTTCGTCGAGCGATGGCGTCCGGAGACGCACACGTTCCATATGCCATTCGGAGAGTGCACGATCACACTTCAGGACGTGGCGTACCAGTTGGGGTTGCCAGTGGATGGGCGTTATGTGAGCGGCTGCCTTTCAGATTTTCAGATATACATCCAGGGTGGCCGTCCAGCTTGGGTGTGGTTCCAGGAGTTGCTTGGAGTGATTCCTCCTCCCAGCCAGGTTCAGAAGTACGTAGTATACTGCAGCTGGTTCCAGGAGACTTTTGGAGAGTGCCCCAAGGGAGCCGATGAGGAGATTGTGCGGCGATTTGCTCGTGCCTACATCATGATGTTGTTGGGTACGCAGCTGTTTGCTGACAAGTCCGGCAACCGCATTCACATCAGATGGATTCCCTACGTAGCTAGGCTTGAGGAGATGGGTACCTACAGCTGGGGGTCTGCCCCGGATGAGGAGGAGGATGAGATCGAGGACGAGGAGCCGCTTATTCGCAGAGGTCATAGGACACGGGTACCCCGTCATTGCTTTACGGGATCGCATCTGTTTAGATGATTCATGTATCATGTTGTTGTTTCTTCATGTTCATTAATGTATGTTAGCCATGTTTACTTTTGTTGTTATTTTAGCCATGTTTGCTTTTGTTGTTTGTTCATCATATTGTACTTTGAAAACGGGTGTTTAATGGTTATATCAGTGACTATCATAGTCTTCGCATCGTCTATCAATGTAATATGTAGATTAATTTATTGAACTTTGCATTCAGCAGACTTTTAGAAAGACTCAAAGTGAAACTTAACATATTCATTAATTAAAGCAGCATGCACAATACAACGCACAAACATCAAAAAATTACATGACTTCTCAACTACAACTTTAGAAAGCGAAACTTAAATAAAATAAGTACCAACACTAAGAATACAGCTACTAATGGCCCCCTGTGTGAGACGATTCTCTGAGCTGTGGGCAACTCCGACGTGTGTGTCCGGGTTGGCGACAGAGGCCACATCTCTTTGGCCGGTTCGGATCTGCCTCGTCCATATTGGTCCGTATCCTAGTGGACCTCGGACGACCCTCCCTCGCACGCCTCTTGTCAGGGTCCGGGATCACAGTGGGCCCGTCATATGGTGGCCAGAAACCCTCCGGAATTGGAGGTGTGAATCCCATCCGATACACACTGAATACCGAACTAAGACGATACACCCTGTGAACATAAGCGGTCCAGGTAACCCGTGAGTAGGCACAACATGCAAGTGCGTGCGCACACGGGAAATGAAGTGCCTGGAAGTACCCGCAGTCACATGTCTGAGAGGCAAGTGATACTCTGTAGCTACCCAATGAGAAAGAACCAGTCGGAGTGGTCTCTAATACGGTGAACTCGGAGTTATCCCTGTCGCACAAAGTCACCGTGAAGCACCTCACCGTCTTCAAGTTGGCCTCAATACACTTCACCAAGTGCTGACTGAATTCTTGTCTGGTTCCCAGCTGGGCCTGAGCCTCTCTCCCCTTGCGAACAAAGAGTTCCACATGCCTTCCATATGTTGCCTTCACCAGCGAGCATACAGGTAGGTTTCTGACACCCTTGAGGATTGAGTTCACACACTCGGAGATATTCATCGTCATGTGACCGAATCTCCGCCCCTCATCACGATGCTGAGTCCACAAGGAATACTCAATCCGGTTCGCCCACTCACACATCGCCGGGTCTTCAGACCGCAGAATATCAAACTAGTAATCAAACTCAACCTCGGTCTTGGCAGACGCTGCATTGACAAGAAGCCTCCGTGCGTCTTTGCCCTTGAAGGTAAGGGCAAAATTAGCCGCTACGTGTCAAATGCAGAATGCACGGTATGCAGATGGAGGTAACTAACCTCCGTCGGGAGCCTCAAGCACGGCCTTGATGCCGTTATGCCTGTCCGATATAACCAACAGACCCGACTGTGGTGTCACGTGCTGACAAAGGTGGGAGAGAAAGAATGTCCAAGACTCTGCATTCTCACCCTCAACTAGTGCGAATGCAACAGGTAGTATGTTGGAGTTCCTGTCCTGTGCAATCGCGATGAGCAACGTTCCCCCATACTTGCCATACAGATGGGTGCCGTCGATACTAACCAGCGGCTTGCAATGACGGAATGCCTCGATGCACGGTGGAAACGTCCAGAACAGTCTGTGAAAATAAGCTTGAGACTTGTCTAGTTGTTCACCAACTCGAACAGGGCTCGTCCTTAGGACTGCAACAGTAGCAAGCATCGTCAACTGGACTCCCAACACCCACCTGGGGAGCTCGTTGTACGACTCATCCCAGTTACCATAGATGAGGGCAATAGCCTTCTGCTTCGCCAACCAGACCCTCCTGTACGTTGGCCTAAACTCAAAGTGTGCGGCCGTGGCATTTAGGAGCACCTTGATGTTGACGGATGCATCAGCCCTAACCATTAGCATAATGAACGCCGATATCACATGATGATCCAAACTCCTGTGGTCACTCGAGATGGAGGTGGCAAGACAAGTATGAGGTCCATTGTACTGTTTGACCTCCCAAATGCGCTTGCACTGCCGGGGACTCAGTCAAATCAACCATGTGCACCCATTCCCGAACTCAGAACACTTGCCCACATACCGGCGATAGTCAGACTCCACTACCTTGTACTGTACCCCCTCGCCGGATGCTGTAAGTCTTCACACTTAACAGGGCCTCATCTTTATCCTGAAATTGCTGACCAACCTGGAACTCTGTCAGACCAGCAGTCCCTTCCGCATCTCTAGCTCTAAATCCAACAGGCTGCCCAAAAACCCCCTCCTGCCTCATGGCATCCAAGTCCAAAAAGAAAAAATATGGTGGATACTGCTGTGTGCCAGAGCTAGAACCAGCTCCTGCCCCTGCAGGCTCACTCGCTCCAATATCATCGCCGCTATCATCATCAATCATATCCGGCTCGACGTCATCGTCCTCTGCGTCACCCAACTATCCGTCTCCAACCCCAAGCGGTGCAGCGCACTGTAAAGAGGTCGGCAGAAATTCCCCTATTCCGACCTCGTCGCCTACGCTGCCATTGAGATCAACAGCAAAAGAAGGGGATGCGACAGGTTGGACCGGTGGCTCGTACACAGGGACGGACGAAGAAGCAACGGCAGGTCTGGAATTGGAATCGGCTGCCGTGGCTAAAGTGGTGGTATTCCGGTTCGAACCCCCTGAGCTGGATACCATATCAACCAACTTTGCCAACAATTCTGGTGTCCTCACCTCCGGAAACTGCCGGCAACAATGAAACATGACTTGCAAGTCCTCATCACTCCCGATCGTGAAACAATCATACTTCACGATTTCCTGGAGCACCGTGACTGGAATGAGATAGAAAAACTTCTTAACCCGCTTCGCACCTTCCAGACCAAATTTTATCAGTACAGACCTAACAAGGTCATCATAGCTCGTCGTAGGCCTCACGATAATACAGAGAGGATCCTTATCGGTGAACTTCACACCGGAACGAGTTTTCCTCTTAATGGATCCTCTGGGGTGAACCAAAACTACAAAACTCTCGTCATTAGCCATCTTACACCCTCTAATGAGAGCAACTCACGTTTACAACCATATATATACAGGTCTGTTTCTCACTAATTCGAACCAACCTGGTTCGAAATATGGTTTGTATAATTCGAACCAATCTGGTTCGAATTACTTTAGGCAGCTTCTCTTTGTATAATTCGAACTAATATTGTTCGAATTATGTGTGTTACTAGTTCGAACCACCTTGGTTCGAATTAGAGTGAATTTTTCGTCAATAATTCGAACTGAATTGGTTCGATTTATGTGTAAGAGTAGTTCGAATCAGGCTGGTTCGAATTATATATAAATATGCTTTGGCTCATTAGTGAAACGATTTTCATTTTGGCTGAATTACTTTAAATCTCTCCTGCCTTGGCTTATTGTGGTATTTTGCCCGGAATAATAACAATAAGAAGAAGGGTCGGGTAACACCTTCTTGTTCCTTTGATCATGAGAGATAGAACAAAGAATCAGAAACTGAATATAGTAAAGCGTGGAGAAGAGTGGCACCATGAAGATACTGTGACCTTCAACTACACATCTTTCATATTATTTTTAATTTTGTCCTTCTTAATTTAAATTATATATCATATACAATCTTTGGCTTCATACACTGAATCGATATGTACTTTTCTGTTGAGGAGTGTATGCCAACGCGGTACAAAATATTTTTCATGGTAATCACATTGGTTGTGAGTTGTGACCTTATTTGTTTACAATAAAGATGCTAATCCTTAAAGTAAATGTCTTTGAAGTGAGAAATAAACTAGATGGTACTCAATCAGATTATTTTAGACAAACTAACTGATTAACGATTGAACAGATGCATAAAACTTGAGATTCATATTTTAGGACTTATGTGATAGATATATTCTTTAGCAGGCCCGGGTATTCTATAAAGTTGAACTTGATTTAGCTACCATAGTTTTCATAGAATCTAAACATAATATTATAGGTTCTCGAATGATATAATTACAAAGGAAAGCATAAAATTCAATTTTCGTATAGAGCAATAACTGTACAACAGTAAATAATGGCTTGTATCCAAGCACCGATTTTAGATTAGCAACGTTTGTCCTAAAACAGTCAATTTTAAGTCGTCCCATCCCTGTTTAACGTTACCCTAAACTTGTTTAGGTTCGTTATACTATGTCGAAGTCCAATGTCTTAACCGATAAATAAAATGGTAGGCGGAGACCTCGAAACGGGATTAATATACGTCGTCTTTTTCGGCACCTAACTAGATACCTTCAATTTGAACGGAGTGTTTTAACTCAATAAATAGACCTTTCGAGAGGTACCGGCTGAAAGCCACGAACGAGTCTAAGTAGTAGCGTAGGGTAGATATAGTGGTTATACGGGGACGACAGTACTTCGTTGCTTTTGTCAGTGAGTAACAAATTAGCTAACGAGATCTTAATTTCTGCATACCAGAGTCTCAATAGAAGCACTGACAGAAGGAGGAGTCTCAAGATTGTTGAAGACCTGTACCACCTGACGTAGTTGTCTCTATGAATTGGGCAACTTCTTACGACTGGCCTTAGGAGTTAACGAACGGTAGTAAAAGACCTTAATGACCTTTCGAGCGTTGGTCAACTAAAAACTTCCAAGATGAAGATACGGCAGACGGTAAGATCGTTCGAGACAGTTCAACGAGGCACTTTAGGTTTCTTGAGGGTCAAATCCAGCAGTAGAGGTACTCCGTTCGAGAATCAACGTACGTTAACCTAAATAGTAAGAAAAAAGAAATTCTAAAAAGAAGCAAAAAGCTGGTGCGTGGCAGCCTACTTATGGAAGTCACATCACAAAAACCCTTTAGGGGTGGAAAATAATACGACAGGACGAAAACCTGTAGAAACATAAAATAAAAAATTATTAATTATTTTATATTGGATAATAGAAACTTTTTTTTTTCTAATGTCCTT
>NC_029789.2:31778542-31780743 GCF_000816755.2 Arachis ipaensis
TTTTGTCCCCACCAGAACTGAGAAAGTAGAGAGTGAATTTCCGAAATTAAACCATCAGGCAACTTGAAGCAAGACAATGTATAAATAGGAATAGCTTCTCCCACTGCCTTAAGCAATATGTGTCTACCACCTGACGAAAAAAGATTGCGCTTCCACCCTTAAATTCTTTTTTGAATCTTTTCTTTGATCATACTAAAAGAAGCCTTTTTCGATTTAGAGACTGTAGAAGGCAAACCAAGGTATTTATCCTGAGCCCCAATATGATTAATATTCATAGAGTTAGCCAGTAGTGTACGAGTAGTGGAGGGAGTGTTGTGACTAAAGAATGCAGCAGATTTATTAAGATTTACCCTCTGGCCACTGATGCTTTCATAATAATTCAATAAATGCAGGATATTTGAACATGCTTCATGATTAGCCTTACAGAATAAGATGGAATCATTAGTAAATAGGAGGTGGTTGACCTTGGGACATCGCCTATGTATCTGAAGACCCTGAATTAGTCTGTTTTGTTCTGCCTTGTGTAGCAAGAAGGAGAGACCTTCTGCACAGAAAAGAAAAAGATAGGGGGATAGAGGATCTCCTTGTCGAATACCTCTATTTGGTTTGAAGAAACCATAAGGTTGTCCTTCCACAATAACAGAATAAGAAACAGTTGTCACTAATTCTCGAATCCACATGATCCACCGGGAGTCAAAACCAAACTTCTCTAATATAAACCAAAGAAAGTGCCATTCTACCCTATCATATGCCTTACTCATATCTAATTTTAGCGCCATTTCATTTTTGAGACCCATTTTTTTGTTCTTCAAGTAATGCATACACTCGTGAGCAATTAGGATATTATCAGAGATTAATCTGCCTTTAATAAAAGCACTCTGCGTAGGGCTAATTAGTCTATTCATCATACCCTGAAGCCTATGTACAAATACTTTGGAGATAATCTTGTAAAAGACTGAAGATAGGCTTATTGGTCTTACCTGAGTCATATCTTTAGCATCAGAAATCTTGGGAATAAGACAGATCTGAGTGTGGTTAAAACCCTTCAAGATTCTGCCCCCAGAAAAGAAGCTCTTAACTGCTCGAAACACATCACCACTAAGTATGTTCCAGAAGCTTTGAAAAAATTTTGCTGTCATACCATCATCTCCTAGAGCACTTTGAGGATGAATGCTAAATGTTGCGCGTTTCACTTCCTCCATAGTCACTGGTCTTTGAAGCCTACGGTTCATGTGAGCTGTAACCTTAGGTTCAAAATCAGTAAACAGAGGTTCAGGGTTTTCATGACAAGTGGAGGAAAAGATGTCCTTGAAATAAGATTCAGCCACAGAAGCAATACTAGCATTTGAAGTAGCCACTTCACCATCATTGCCAGTTAGTTGCCAAATTCTATTCCTTCGGGTTCGATTTCTAAATTTCTGATGGAAGAAAGCTGTATTCTGATCACCAGATTTGAGCCATTTGACTCTAGACTTATCTTTCCAATAAGATTCCTCATTTTGCAATGCTTTTTCAAGTTTGTCCTCTATTTTTGAAACCCAAACCCCGACAATTCCACGAGAGCAGTTTCATATTTCTCTGGGTGCCACTTGAAGGCTGGCACTCTCCACCGTCATAGCAATTATATGAGGGTTCTGAGTCTCTGATTTGTTGCCCATGGTGTAGAGAAAATCAGAATTGGTATTCAATGATTCCAAAGAGAAATAAGATATATGGAATGAGTGAATAAGAAAACGGAATGAATTAAAAGAGGAATGAATTTGGAGAGAAAACGAAAATTAGGGAGCTAAGTGGAAAGGAAATTAAGAAAAGAAAGTAGAAGAAGATGGAAAAGGGTTTGACGAAGAAAAGATAAAGAAATGTGTAACCATGGAAGCGGCACAGTGAAACCCTAGCAGAGCGTCGGGCGCTAGATGAGGAGTACGTACTCCCACTAATTATGATTATTCCTGTAATCTCAGTCTTATGGAATCTTAATTGCAATATAAGCTAAGGCAGGAGCGAGATCATCCTCCTGTCCTTTCAGTTCCATAAATGGCATGCTCGTCTATGAATATACAACATGTTGAACTAGATAAAAAGAAATTGTGTAGAATTTCGTTTGGATTGGGCCAAGATTTGCTCATTTTTTCCAGCTTGGATTCCTTGAGGCCGGTAGCTAGTAAGGTGTCAGTGTTGTTTGATTTGTTCTCGGCTGCCAT
>NC_029789.2:31780832-31803222 GCF_000816755.2 Arachis ipaensis
CAACCAAAGGAGGAAGTTTGGGAACATCTTCAATACTAGGTGAGACTGACTTTCAATCATCCATTTCGAGTTTCGAAAAAAGCAACAGTGCATCCTAAGCACCAAAACAACCTCCATGTCTCTTGCTACTACTGTTGACTATTCCCCCAACAATCTTTGTTCTCTTTGAGATGTGCTAGAGTTACCTAATGAGTATGAAAAGCATGATAATATGAATGGAAAGGTGAGTTTGGAGACCTGAGAAAAGCTTTTATTGGGAACAAGAGAATAAATAGGAGACTTTTGGAGGTGAAGGTTGTAACGGCCTTTGTGGATTTTGAAATATTTTAAAGTGGGACTTGATTGTTGCTGTGAGCTGCTCTGACCCAACGATGATGAAGAAGACGCAGATACGATGTCGTTGTTCTTGTTCATGTTGCCGGCGACATGTCATCAGTGTTTCCGTTTACTTAGTCAACAAAAGTGCCGTCACTTGATCTAAATGAAATATTACCAATTTCATTAATTAGGAATTGAAATCCCAATGTTCCCTCCACCAAAAACTAATACTATAATTTTTTATAAATCTTTTAGATAACCACAATAACAATAAAAAAATTGAATTTTATAATTAGTTATAAAACAATTTATATAGCTGTTAAAATAAATATAATAAATTTTATAGTAAATTGATTTCTAAATTTCTGATGGAAGAAAGCTGTATTCTGATCACCAGATTTGAGCCATTTGACTCTAGACTTATCTTTCCAATAAGATTCCTCATTTTGCAATGCTTTTTCAAGTTTGTCCTCTATTTCTGAAATGATGTCGCCTCCATAAATTCCTGCTAAACGAAGTTCCTCTAATTCCGACTGTAGTAAATCAATCTCCACCTTCGAATTAGATCTGTGTTCTTGCTGCCATCTGACAATCTTATGCCGACAACGCTTTATTTTTTGAGCTAGGATATACATGGCTGAACCATCAATCTGTTCATGCCAAACCTCTCTAACAATCTGTCTTATTTCATCATTGGAACACCATCTTTCTTGGAATTTAAATCGGCGTTTAGATATCTCAGTTCTCGGATTAGAGTCTAAGAGAAGAGGGGCGTGATCCGAGCCTGATTCTGACAGTATAAGAACCGTTGCATTGGGATAGAGTTGCTGCCAATCAACTCCTACCAGGAATCGGTCCAGTCTTTCCTGTATCAACTCATCACCCCTCCATCTATTTGACCAAGTGAATGGTCTTCCGACCATACCAATATCAATCAGGGAATTATCATCAATAAAACTATTAAAGGTTTCAAATAAATTTAAAATTCTATAAAAACTACAACTTGACAACATAAATTATGTGACAATAAAATAAGTAGAAGAGATATCATTTTTTACTTACAAAACAAATATGAGTATTAATTTTTCAGGGCTGTTATACATCTATATAACTATATAACCAAGTTGGCCCAAGTTTAAATAAAATCAGGCGTATTAAATGGAGAGTGAAAAACACGTGCCAGACACAAAAGAAACCCCTCATTTTTCATTCGCGCTTCATTATGAAAAAACGTTACATCTTCAACACGAAACCAATACACCAAAACACTCATTCGCTTCGAATCTCTCTGAACATCACTCAAACTTCAATCACATTCTCTGCGGAAATCACTACTGCAAAGGAATCAGAAGAAGATTTCGCAAATAACAACCAGAAACAAACGAAAACAGCAACAAAGACTACCAAAGGTATGAGAAAACTACTGTTCATTTAAAATCTTGCAATGTCGCGTTTCGCCTACTTGCATTTTAGTTTTACTGGTTTGATTTGCTTCGTTTAGTAGATTGAACTATTTTTACAATATAACTAGGGCTTAGAATGAAATTTGTTGTTATTTTTGTTCAATTCAGTGGATAGTGTAATTAGGGCTTTAAGATATACGTGCTTGTTCTTATTGGTGTGAATAGTTTAACTAGAGCTTTGTTACTATCTTCAGTACTTCTTTTGCATCGAAGAATACTATTCTTGTTGATTGAAAGTTGATCATCATTTATTAACCACATGAACGTTTTTCGGTTCGGTGGCCTTTGTGATTTTGGTTCTGTGCATGAACGTTTTTCGGTTCGGTGGCCTCTGTTATTTTGGTTCTGTGCATGAACAATTTTTGGTTCGGTGGGTTGTAGCATTTTAATTAACTTGATTAAGATATACATGCTTGTGCTTGTTGATGTATTGAATGAGTTTTGTTTATGACAATTGACATTAGAGACAACTCTTTCACTTTGATAAGTCATACTACTGTAAAATTGTCTCATTATATTGGATAGATTTCAGCACAAATGGTGGTTGACTTTGATACTTAAAGAAAGATATCAAGTTTCAGTAAGAGTTTTTAAAGAAGGCAATTTGCAAATGTCATTTTGAAAGAACACCTAATTCATGAAATTTGAAAAACTTTTCTTTTGAAAGATGTTGATTTGATTAAGATATACGTGCTTGTTCTTATTTGTGTGGATAGTTTGACTAGAACTAAAAATGATTGTTACTATCTTCAGTACTTCTTTTGTATGGAGGAATAGTATTCTTGTTGATTGAAAGTTGATCATCATTTATTAACCACATGAACGTTTTTCGATTCGATGGCCTTTGTGATTTTGGTTTTGTGCATGCTTGAACGTTTTTCGATTCGGTACCTTTATGATTTTGGTTCTGTGCATGAACGATTTTCGGTTCGGTGGGCTGTTGCATTTTAATTGACTTGACTAAGATATACATGCTTGTGCTTGTTGATGTATTCAATGAAGTATTGACCAAAATTTTTTATTACAGCAAAACACAACAAGAAAATGACAATGAAAGAAAAGGCACATTATAACGTAAGCAGATTAAATATATTTATCCACTTTTATTCGAATAATATCTATTTTGTATTATAAATATATCCTCACATTCTGTTTCAAAACTTGCAGAAAACTCACTATTGCAGATGCCAAACAAAGGCAATAGCAACAGTGTACAGGGAAATGAGTCAAGAAAAGAAAGATATTGTGGAAGAAATGGGATTTGGTGCCCTGGAAAATGTCCCAAAAATGAATGTCTCTAATACACTGTTGAAAGAATTGCTTGATCGATTTGATGAAGAGAAAGGATGCCTGAAAACTGTCCAGGAAAAAATATACATAACTCCTCGGAAAGTAGCAGCTGCCCTCGGCATAACCAACGGAGGTAATACATTTTCCACTTACTGCTTATTTTCAATTAATTGGTGTCCAGAAAATTAAACTGACCATTTTTTACTGATTTTTGCTATTAAAATATTGTAGGGAATCGTTTTCCTAAAAAGGTTGATTACAACAACCTGAATCCAGCAGATAAAGAAATATTTGATAGCGTCAAAAATATTTCCTTGGCGACTTTGATAAGGAATGTGCTGCACATGATTGTAGAAGGGGAAGAGAATCGGAAAAAATGCAAGAGAACTTTTGTTGTCTTCATACAAAAGTGCTTCTTGCTCCCCACAACAGTAAGTGTTGCCTCCCCAATCCATAGGCCACCAATCTTTCATGTGGACAACATTCGAGAATGGGATTAGATGAAGCATGTTCTTAACTTCTTGATGAAAGGAGTTGAAAACAAGAAAACGGGGAAGAAACAGTCTGTTGATGGCTGTGTTTTTGTATTAATGTTGATATACTTTCACGAAACCAAGTTCCCCTGCCCGTTTGCTCCTGATGCTCCCCCTGCACCATGGGTGGCCCATTGGACAAGGGAAATGATGATTGAACTGATTTCATCTGAAGCAACAGAATCATTGGTAAATACTCTACTATTTAAATAAACTTCTGTTTTAGGTTATAATTAATTTATTTGTCCTATTTGCAATTCTTAGTTTGTTGATTTGAATGTTTCTGCATTAAGAAATATTTTTCTTGATGATTAAATAGTTGTCATGTACTATTCACCAAATGAATATTTTTTGGTTCGGTGGGATTACTTCATTTGGTTCACCAGATTGTTAATGTATTTTTTTTATGATTAAATAATTGAGTCCTTATTTCTGTTGTAGGAACTTCTATACAGAAAGGAAAAAAAAGAAGTAACTTGGACAAAAAAGAAAAAGGAAAGAAAATAAAAACGAAAACTGTCGAGATGGATTCTTCTTCGGAAGAGGAAAGATTCTCTGAATCTGAATCCGAAAGCCGGTAAGTTTAATTTTGATATTGATTTCATTTAACTTGTATTTTCTTAAATTTGTTCTTATGCGCTTGTTCATATGTATTGTAGAGAAGAAGAAATAAAAAAACTGAAACAAAGAAAAGAAAACAACCACCGAATGTGGTTAAAAAACAAACCAAAAAAATAAAGCATGTGCCAATAGATTCAGAGAGCACAAGCGAATCTGAAAGCCAGTAAGTATTGCGTAATTTCTATGAGACGTTTTGTTGATTGCATATGTATCAATTTTTTTCAGCAAATGAATTAATTTCGGTTCATTGAGCTTCTAATTTTCGGTTTAGCGCTTTAATTTATTTCGGTTCGGTGGTGTCTGTCAATTTGGTTGACTTCATTGTTAGTGTCTTGTCCCCGGTATAAATTTGATGTGTTTGTTTGTATTCTAGAGAAAATAAAATCGAGAAAACACCCGTAATAAAAAGAAAATAATCACAAAGGGTGTCAAAAACACAAGCCCAATCTAAAAAGGAGTAAGTTTTTCGAATCATATTTTCTTTTATTGATACTTACATTTTAGGTTCCTTGATACTTATTTTATGAACTTTCAGAACTGAACAAGCAAAAGACAATGTTGCCGAAAAAAGAAAATGAGCATTGGAGATGATAAGGGAAAAAAGATCAAAGAAAAGAAATGATGGAGCTCAGTCAACAAACATTGCTTCGGATCACTTTGACTCAGTAGAGGCACAAAATGAATTCTCTCAGATGTAAGATTCAATTTATTATTCCCGAGTTCTTTTTCTTTCTTTGCTTATTTTTGTTACAACCTTTTCTAATTCCTCTAGATTGAATTACTAATATTTATTTATCTTGCTTAGAGTGCCGACTGTAAATCTACATAGCAAGCAATTGTTACAGACTTAGGGAAGCTCTACACCTTCTGTAAATGCCGCGAGCAATACCAGGTAAATTGGTTCACTGCATATTGTAATTTCGGTTCGGTGGTTGCCCAAAAATAAATTTAATGTGTTTCTAGACCTCTGCTTTGAATCTTGGTTTCTAATTTTAATTTGTTATCTTTTTTTTTTAGGAAAAATACCCCGGAAAGCACGGTAAAATATTTTAGAAAAAAGAAAATCTTCCCAAAAAAGACTCTTAAAACTCCACCAGTGTATGTTAAAAATATTTATCTTACTCTTTTAGATTTAGTTAATAATTTTTATTTAATTAATCACAAGAAAAATGTTTTTAAATGTCACTAGAGCTACACCTGATTCTGACCTACAAATCGTTGAGTTTCAACAACAAACTCGTTCTCAACTTTTGGAAGTGTGAGTTTTTCAATATGCAAATTCCTATTTTTCAAAACAAATTCTAATTATTCAACATTAACTTTATCCTTGTTTACATTCCTTAGACCTCCTCTTGCATTGTCTCTTCCAAGTTCACTTTAGGAAGAGTTGATCAAGGATGACTTCATCTATGTCCCTCCACAAAAGGAAACATAACAAACTTCTAATAATAAGTAAGTTAATAAATATTTATTCACCCCATGAATCTTGTTCAATGTTTACTACTTATACATGGTTTAATTATGGTTCAGTTAAAACCAGAAATGAATTCAATGTATTTTTGTCTTTGGACTCTCTTCTGTTTATTACAGCTACCCTCAAGAACTCGAAAAGCAGGGTGTTACAGTGTCTCTTACGAGTTCTGTAATTGAAGACTTATTCAAAGATGACTATGTGTATGAAGTTTCTAATGAAGAGTAAGTTTTACATAAAAATTCTTTTTATTAATTTTAATAGTTGTTATTGAATTGTTTTCTATTTAATGCAACAGCCCTACCAAAGAACAACAGCAACAAGCCCAAGAACCTCTGGTGCAACAGCAATCAGAACAAGAAGCACCTGTTAATGTATAAGCATAAAATTCTTTGATATCACTTTTCTTTAATATAATTTTGGTTCACTGTAAGTTTGGATTTTGGTTCACTATAAATTTGGATTTCGGTTCACTATAATGATTAATGTCATTTTTGTTAAATATCATTGTTAAATATGATAATAGTTTGGGATAATTATAGAAATATTTACTATTTAATGCAGCAGACCTCTGGAATAGCAACAATAGCCCTGCGAAGAACCAACAGCACAGCAATCTGAACAAGAAGCACCTGTTGATGTGTAAGTTTTACTGCTTATATAAATACCGATAATGTTTACTGCTTATACATGGTTTAATTATGGTTCAGTTAAAACCAAAAATGAATTCAATGTGTTCTTGTCTTTGGACTCTCTTCTGTTTCTTATAGCTGCCTTTCAGAACCCATAAAGCAGGGTGTTACAGGGTCTCTTACAAGTTCTGTTATTGAAGAGTTTTTCAAGGATGCTGATGTCTATGAAGTTTCTGATGAAGAAAAATCCCAAGAACCTCTGGTGGCATGGCAATCAAAAAAAGAAACTCTAATCTTGTCATCATTTGATAGGTATGTTACTTGCTTTTCTTTTATATCATTTTTGTTTAATATCATTTCAGTTCACTGTAAGTTTGGATTTAGGTTCACTATTTGTTTGGATTTCGGTTCACTATAATGATTAATATCATTTTTGTTTAATAACATTGTTAAATTTCTATCATCTTGCAGTGCTGCTCAACCTAGGCAAAGGGAAAATGAAAGGCCTTCCTTTAGCCTTGGGATAAGTCCACCAGCATCTCAACCAACTCAGCCCTCTCAAGAGAGAGTTTCACAGCTTGAAATCCTGGCAAAGGCGGTGGTAGATGCTGGAGTGGCGGCAGCATTAAAATTTGCTGAAGCAACATCTTCCAAGTCAAACTTACCAGCTGCTAAAGTTTTCAAAACTCCGGAAAAAAGATAAAAATATCGAAATAGTTGATCGAAAAGTGTTATCATTGGATGACACATGTGAAAAAGACAAAGGACAGTAGCAACGAATATGAACCAATATTTTTCTTGAAACATGAGGCACTTTATGAGGGGTTAAGAGAATATTTCATGTCTCTAATGCCCAAAGAACAACTGCATGCTTCCGTAAATTCTTTCCTAATTGCATTAACAATAATAATTTTTCTAAACATTCTTATACAGTATATCTTATAACTTTTCTTTGTGTAGGTTGTCAGTATACATAGCATGATTCTCAACCAAATCAAAGTTCAGCAGTATCAAGAACAAATATACATTGTGCCGCTGGATATTGTGGTAAGCTAAATTTCTTATTCACTGCTGATTCTTTTTCGGTTCGGTTAGAATGTTAATATTGGTTCATCTGATTCTTATGTGTTCTGTTGAGTTCTTTTGCATTAAGAAAACTTTTCTCTTGATGATTGAATGTTTTTCGTGTTTTATTCAGCATATGAATTGTGTTTGGTTCGGTAGAAATGTGATTTAATTGATGTTCATTTTGTAGATTTTATGTTGGAAACACATGGCGTGGAGTACATTGATAAGAGGACAAACAAGGCCTACAGGTTTGATATTGAGCAGTATGCCCACCACCGCCAGTTTCTTGACAAAAGGAAACTTGCATCGCATCCATTTGTAAGGTGTAATTTCTAAAAATTCTTTGATAATTCTCTTGTTTGCTATTGTTTCGACTGGAATATTCTATAATTTTCCGAAACTTCAGCTATTTGTCCCAATTTGTAATGGAGAGCATTGGTGGTTGTGGATTGCTGATGTAAACAAAAAGAAATTCTATGTCCTTGACCCTATCAATAAGCTGCCAGAAAATATACCTTATTCGAGAAAGCAATTGAACAAATTTATTGTAAGTTATTTTCTTGTAAATTATTCAAATTATTCTGTACATGAGAGGAGTTTGGTTCACTGTTGTTGGTTCTATTTATTTACTTTTTTTTGTCTCTTTTAGAATTTAATAATTTCCCAGATGAGGGTGTACGCTGGGGCGCAACCCTTAATAGAGGATGGACTGGGAGAGGAAGTAGAGTATATCCGATTGAATAGTCAACGTACAAAGTAAGAATCTTTCTCTTTTATAGTGCTATTTTTAATGTGTTTTATTTTGTATACTATTGATAGTATTATGCTCAATTCTTGCTTAGCTATGATTGTGGAATATATGTGATGAAATGGCTCGAAACAATAGATCCACAAAAAATCAAAAGCGGGAAGAGATATAAATATAAAGCTTGGACACAAGTAAGTACTTTCTAAATTAATAAACTTCTTTCTTTTCTTATTTCATTCAGTTAAGTTGATAGTGTAACTAGAGCTTTGAAGTTAGTTGTTACTCTGTTCAATAGTTCTTTTCCATACAAAAATACTATTCTTGTTGATTGAAATTTGATCACCATTTATTCACCACATAAACAATTTTCGATTCGGTGGCTCTTAAAATTTTGATTCACCAAGTGAATGATCTTCGGTTCGGTAGCCTCCTTTTAATTTGTTCAGGGTTTAGGGTTAATGTGATTGTATTTTTACAGTATAACTAGGACTTTGAATGAAATTTATTGTTATTTAATGTGATTTTGATTTACTTGATATTTAATGTGTTCAGGGTTTAAGGTTATTGTGATTGCATTTTTAGAGTATGATTAGGGGTTTGAATGATATTGTTCTTATTTTATTTGGGTTCATTTCTTATGTAACTAATTCATTTCAATTGAAATGTAGAAAGAGATTGATGACTTCAGATACCAACATGGTCCAAATCTTCTGTTGCATGAAATGAAAGAAATCAGAGACCAAGTGATTTGGGAATATGAAGCAATAAGACTTTCCAAGCCATCTCCTGTGCTCTCTAGCCCTTATTATAAATTCACATATGGGGATTTAAATAGCAAATAGCATATACTAGTTGTAATTAACAATATTTTGTTTAACTTGTTTAAAAATCAAAAAATGCTTACTTCAAAATTCAAATGTATATATGTCAATGTATATATCAAACAATGCATATACTAGTTGTCTATATGTCAATGTATGTATCAAAAAAATATTCTTAATATCAATGTATGTATCAAATGTTAATATTTATATTTGATTCAAGATGGATTACTGATGAGTGAATAATATATACCCTTTTTGGCATTGTTTTTACATAGTTTTTAGTATGATTTAGCTACTTTTTATTATATTTTTATTAGTTTTTATTCAAAAATCATATTTCTGGACTTTACTATGAGTTTGTGTGTTTTTCTGTGATTTTAGGTACTTTCCGGCTGAAACTGAGGGACCTGAGCAAAAATCTTATTCAGAGGCTGAAAAAGGACTGCAGATGCTGTTGGATTCTGACCTCCCTGCACTCGAAGTAGATTTTCTGGAGCTACAAAAGCCCAATTGGCGCGATCACAATTGCGTTGGAAAGTAGACATCCTCGGCTTTCCAAAAATATATAATAGTTCATACTTTGCCCGAGATTTGATGGCCCAAACTGACGTTCAAAGTTAGCCTAAAACATCTTGGCGTAAAACGCCCAAACGGGCACCAGAATTGGAGTTAAACGCCCAAACTGGCACCAAAGCTGGCGTTTAACTCTAGGAACAGCCTAAGCAAGAAAAAGCTTCAATGCTCAGCCCAAGCACACACCAAGAGGGCCCCGGAAGTGGATTTCTGCACTATCTGCACTTAGTTACTCAATTTCTGTAACCCTAGGCTACTAGTTTAGTATAAAAACTACTTTTAGAGATTTATTTTAGAGCTTTTGACATCTCTGGATGTTTAGTCCTTAGACCTTGGACTTGGAGGCTGGCCATTCGGCCATGCCTAGACTATTTTCACTTATGTATTTTCTACGGTGGAGTTTCTACACTCCATAGATTAAGGTGTGGAGCTCTGCTGCTCTTCATGAATTAATACAAGTACTATTATTTTTCTATTCAATTCACGCCTACTTCTTCTCTAAGATATTCACTCGCACTTCAACCCGATGAATGTGATGACCCGTGACACTCATCATCATTCTCACTTATGAACGCGTGCCTGACAACCACTTCTGTTCTACCTGCAATAGCTTGAGTGTGTATCTCATGGGCTCCTGGTTCACGACGCATGGCTGCCTCTCCTGACAACAGAGCATTCCATTCTGTGAGATCAGAGTCTTCGTGGTATAGGCTAGAACCATTAGCAGTATTCCTGAGATCCGGAAAATCTAAACCTTGTTTGTGGTATTCCGAGTAGGATTTGGGAAGGGATGACTGTGACGAGCTTCAAACCTGCAAATGTGGGGCACAAGTGATAGTGTGCAAAAAGACAATGGTCTTACTCCGACGCTAGCGGGAACCGACAGATGATTAGCCGTGCGGTGACAGCGCATATGAATGTGTTTTCATCCGAGAGGATCATACAGCTTGCCGTGGAAGGAGGTAACGCATGGTTGGAAGAAAGCAATAGGAAAGCAGAGGTTCAGAAGCAACAAAGCATTTCCAGACGCTTATCTAAAATTTCCACCAATGAATTACATAAGTATCTCTATTTTATTTTATATTTTATTTATGTTTTAATTATCAAAACTTCATAACCAATTGAATCCGCCTGACTGAGATTTACAAGGATGACCATAGCTTGCTCCAAGCCGACAATCTCCGTGGAATCGATCCTTACTCATGTAAGGTTTATTACTTGGACGACCCAGTGCACTTGCTGGTTAGTTGTGCGAAGTTGTGAAAAAGAGTTGAGATTACAATTGTGCGTACCAAGTTGTTGGCGCCATTGAGATCACAATTTTGTGTACCAAGTTTTTGGCGCCGTTGCCGGGGATTGTTCGAGTTTGGACAACTGACGGTTCATCTTTTTGCTCAAATTAGGTAATTTTATTTTATTTTTAAGCTTTTTATTTTCAAAAAAAATTAATTTAAAAAAAAATTAAATTATTCTATGTTCTTCAGAATTTTTAAGAATGAATTCTAGAGTTTCAGATGATATGTGAAGCCTAGCTGGCTACTAAGCCATGTCTAATTTTTTGGACTGAGGCTTTCACTTATCATTGCAAGAGCTTTTTTATTCCCATCAATTTGGCTGTTGTATGTAATGTCCTAATTTTTTTGGACTGAGGCTTTCACTTATCATTGCAAGAGCTTTTTGATTCCCATCAATTTTGCTGTTGAATGTAATGTCCTGCTGAAGCTTGGCTAGCCATGTCTAATCTTTTTAGATTGAAGCTTTAGACTAACATTGCATGATTCTTGGAATTCGTATTAAAAATTTTGAATTTCTTTATTTTCTTTTCCAAATTAACTTTCAAAAAATCCAAAAAAATTTAATAAAATTATAAAAACAAAAAATTTTATGTTTCTTGTTTGAGTATTGTGTCAAATTTTAAGTTTGGTGTCAATTGTATCTTTTTAATTTTTCTTTAAATTTTCGAAGAACACATGCATGGAACTGTTCTTCATGATCTTCAAGTTGTTCTTGATGATTGTCTTTGTTTAATCTTGTGATTTTCTTGTTTTGTATTTGTTGCTGTTTTTCATATGCATTTTCAATTTGTTAGTGTCTAAACATTGGAAATTTCTAAGTTTGGTGTCTTGCACGTTTTTCTTTTCTTAAAAATTTTTCAAAAATATGTTCTTGATGTTCATCATGATCTTCAAAGTGTTCTTGGTGTTCATCTTAACATTCAAAGTGTTCTTGCATGCATTTTTTGTTTTGATCTTACATTTTTTTATGTCTAGTGTCTTTTTTTGTGTTTTTCTCTTTCCTCATTAATTTCAAAAATAAAAAAAATATTTTTTCCTTATTTTACTCATAATTTTCAAAATTTTGAATTGATTTAGTCAAAAATTTTAAAATTTAGTTGCTTCTTATTAGTCAAGTCAGAATTTCAAATTAAAAATCCTATCTTTTTCAAATCTTTTTCAAAAATCAAATCTTTTTCATTTTTTCTATTTTAAAAAAGTTTAAAATTGATTTTCAAAATCTTTTTCTTATTTTTACTTCATATTTTCGAATTTATTACTAACATTTAATATTTTGATTCAAAAATTTTCAAGTTGTTACTTGCCTATTAAGAAAGGATCAATCTTTAAATTCTAGAATCATATCTTTTAGTTTCTTATTAGTCAATTAATCAACTTTAATTTCAAGAATCAAATCTTTTTAATTTCCTTTTCAAATCTTTTTCAAATTAAATTTTCAATCATATCTTTTTCAAAACTTAATTTCAAAATCTTTTTCTAACTTCTTATCTTTTCAAAATTAATTTTCAAATCTTTTTCAATTAACTACTTGATTTTTTGTTTGATTTTAAAAGTTTACTATTTCTTATCTTTTTCAAAACCACCTAACTACCTTTTTTTCTCTCCAATTTTCGAAAATCACTAACCACTTTTTCAAAAATCTTTTTAGTTAATTAATTTATTTAGTTTTCAAATTTTATTTTATTTCTTCTCTTAATTTTCGAATACTAACCAATAATTAAAATAAAAACAAAAATATTTTCCTTTTATTTTAATTTAAAATTTGAATTCTCTCTCTCATCTCTTTCTATTTATTTATTTATTTACTAACACTTCTCTTCTTCTTATAATTTGAACCCTCTCTCCCTCTCTGTGTTCGGATTCTTCATCTTTTCTCTTCTTCATTCTACTCTTCTATTCTTCTACTCACATAAAGAAATCTCTATACTGTGACATAGAGGATTCCTATTCTTTTCTATTCTCTTCTTTTTCATATGAGCAGGAGCAAGGATAAAAATATTCTTGTTGAAACCGATCCGGAACCTGAAAGGACTCTAAAGAGGAAGCTAAGAGAAGCTAAAACACAACACTCTGTAGAGGACCTGACAGAATTTTTTGAAAAAGAAGAAGAGATGGCCGAACCCAATAACAATGGTGGAGATGCAAGGAAGATGCTTGGTGACTTTATTACACCCTCTTCTGACTTCTGTGGAAGGAGCATCTCAATTCCTGCAATTGGAGCAAACAACTTTGAGCTTAAGCCTCAATTAGTTTCTCTAATGCAGCAGAATTGCAAGTTTCATGGACTTCCATTGGAAGATCCTCATCAGTTCTTAGCTGAATTCTTGCAAATCTATGATACTGTAAGACCAATGAGGTTAATCCTGAGGTCTACAGGCTTATGCTTTTTACCTTTGCTGTAAAAGACAGAGCTAGGACATGGTTGGACTCACAACCTAAAGATAGCCTGAACTCTTGAGAAAAGTTGGTCAATGCTTTCTTGGCCAAATTCTTTCCACCTCAAAATTTGAGTAAGCTTAGAATGGAAGTCCAAATCTTTAGACAGAAGGAAGGTGAATCCCTCTATGAAGCTTGGGAAAGATACAAGCAATTGATCAGAAGTTATCCTTCTGACATGCTTTCAGAATGGAGCATCTTATGTATATTCTATGATGGTCTGTCTGAATTATCCAAGATGTCATTGGACCACTCTGCTGGTGGATCTCTTCATCTGAAAAAATGCCTGCAGAAGCCCAGGAACTCATTGAAATGGTTGCAAATAACCAGTTCATGTATACTTCTGAAAGAAATCCTGTGAATAATGGGATGACTCAGAAGAAAGGAGTTCTTGAGATTGATACTCTGAATACAATATTGGCTCAGAATAAAATATTGACTCAGTAAGTTAATATGATTTCTCAGAATCTGACTGGAATGCAAGCTGCATTCGGCAGTACTAAAGAAGCTTCCTCTGAAGAAGAAGCTTATGACCCTGAGAATCCTACAATGGATGAAGTGAATTACATGGGAGAATCTTATGGAAACACCTATAACCCTTCATGGAGAAATCATCCAAATTTCTCATGGAAGGATCAACAAAAGCCTAATCAAGGCTTCAATAATAATAATGGTGGGAGAAATAGGTTTGGCAATAGCAAGCCTTTTCCATCATCTTCTGAGCAACAGACAGAGAATTCTAAGCAGAGCCTCTCTGACTTAGCAACCATAATCTCTGATCTATCTAAGACCACTCTCAGTTTCATGACTGAAACAAGGTCCTCCATCAGAAATTTGGAGGCACAAGTGGGTCAGCTAAGTAAAAGAGTTACTGAAGTCCCTCCTAGTACTCTCCCAAGCAATACAGAAGAGAATCCAAAGAGAGAGTGCAAGGCTATCAATATACCCAACATGGCTGAAACTATAGAGGAGGAAGAGGCAGTGATTTCCAGTGAGGAAGACCTCAATGGACGTCCACTGACCACAAAGGAGTTTCCTAATGGGGAACCAAAGGAATCTGAGGCTCATACAGAGACCATAGAGATTTCACTGAACTTACTATTGCCATTCATGAGCTCTGATGAGTATTCTTCCTCTGAAGAAGATGAAGATATTGATGAAGATATTGTTAAAGAGCAAGTTGCTCAATACCTAGGAGCAATCATGAAGCTAAATGCCAAGTTATTTGGTAATGAGACTTGGGAGGATGAACCTCCATTGCTCATTAATGAACTGAATGCCTTGGTTCAACAGAAATTACCTCAGAAAAAACCGGATCCCGAAAAGTTCTTAATATCCTGTACCATAGGCACCATGACCTTTGAGAAGGCTTTGTATGACCTGGGGTCAGGAATAAACCTCATGCCACTCTCTGTAATGGAGAAACTAGGGATCTTTGAGGTACAAGCTGCAAGAATCTCACTAGAGATGGCAGACAAATCAATGAAACAGGCTTATGGACTTGTAGAGGATGTCTTAGTGAAGGTTGAAGGCTTGTACATCCCTGCTGATTTCATAATCCTAGACACTGGGAAGGAAGAGGATGAATTCGTTATCCTTGGAAGACCCTTCCAAGCCACAGCAAGAGCTGTGATTAATGTGGACAGAGGAGAGTTAGTCCTTCAATTGAATGAGGACTACCTTGTGTTTAAGGCTCAAGGATCTTCTTCTGTAACCATGGAGAGAAAGCATGAAAAGCTTTTCTCAATACAGAGTCAAACAGAGCCCCCACACTCAACTTCTAAGTTTGGTGTTGGGAGGCCACCTTTAAGCTCTGAGTCTCTGTGAAGCTCTCTAAGAGCTCACTGTCAAGCTATTGACATTAAAGAAGCACTTATTGAGAGGCAACCCAATGTTATCTAAAATTATATTTATTTTTATAGACATTTGTTTTTCATTGTCACATTATGTTTTCTTTAGGTTGATGATCATGTGGAATCATAAAAACAGCTGCAGAATTAAAGCGAAATCAAAAACAGCATCAAAAACAGTACACCCTGGAGGACAGGCTTACTGGCATTTAAACGCCAGTAAAGATAGCAGAATGGGCGTTTAACGCCCATGCAGGCAGCATTCTGGGCGTTAAACGCCAGAATGGGCAGCATTCTGGGCATTCAGAAAAACGCCTAGTAAAGAAGGATTCCTGGCTTTTAACGCCAGCCAGGGTATCTAGCTGGGCATTAAATGCCCAAATAGGTAGTCAAGTGGGCGTTAAAACGCCAGAATGGATAGCATTCTGGGCGTTTAACGCCAAGATGACACAAGGGAGGTAATTTTGTTTCCAATTCGATTTTTTTCAATTTTTCATGTTTTAATTTATAATTTTTTGCATCAAACATATTTTAAACGTTCATCTTTCAATTTCTATTTTCAAATATTAATAATCTTTCCAATTCTTTTTAATTCTTTTTTTTTCAATTCTTTTCAATTCCTTCCAAAACGTTTTCAAAACTTACATATCTTTTCAAATTCTTTTCAACTCTTTTTAAATTTTCTTGTATACATTAATAAGTTTTCAAAATTAATTGCATCATTCTTCTTCTACTCTCGTCTATCTTATTTTGCTCAAGGACGAGCAAACCTTTTAAGTTTGGTGTGAAAAAAAAAAGCTCTGCTTTTTGTTTTTCCATAACCATTAATGGCACCTAAGGCCGGAGAAACCTCTAGAAAGAGGAAAGGGAAGGCATTTGCTTCTAACTCCGAGTCATGGGAGATGGAGAGATTCATCTCAAAAGCCCATCACTAGAAAGAAAATGGAGCAAACAAGAGAGCCCACTCATGGACCTCACCAAGAGCATTCCATCATCCTCCATGAAATCAAAGAGGACCAAAAGGCCATGAGAGAGGAGCAACAAAGGCAAGGAAGAGATATTGAGGAGCTCAAGCACTCCATAGGATCTTCAAGAGGAAGAACTAGCCGCCGTCACTAAGGTGGACCCGTTCTTTAATTTCCTTGTTCTTATTTTTCTGTTTTTTTGTTTCTATGCTTTATGTTTTGTCTATGTTTGTGTCTTTATTACATTATCATTAGTGTTTAGTGTCTATGTCTTAAAGCTATGAATGTCCTATGAATCCTTCACCTTTCTTAAATGAAAAATGTTTTCTGAAAAAGAAAAAGAAGTACATGAATTTTGAATTCTATCTTGAAATTAGTTTAATTATCTTGATGTGGTGGCAATACTTTTGTTTTCTGAATGAATGCTTGAACAATGCATATTTTTGATATTTTTGTTTATGAATGTTAAAATTGTTGGCTCGTGAAAGAATAATGAAAAAAAGAGAAATGTTATTGATAATCTGAAAAATCATAAAATTAATTCTTGAAGCAAGAAAAAGTAGTGAAAAACAAAGGCTTGCGAAAAAATTAAGGAAAAAAAAAGAAAAAGAAAAAGCAAGCAGAAAAAGCCAATAGCCCTTTAAACCAAAAGGCAAGGGTAAAAAGGATCCAAGGCTTTGAGCATTAATGGATAGGAGGGTCCAAAGGAATAAAATCCTGGCCTAAGCGGCTAAACCAAGCTATCCCTAACCATGTGCTTGTGGCGTGAAGGTGTCAAGTGAAAAGCTTGAGACTGAGCGGTTAAATTCGTGGTCCAAAGCAAAAAAAGAGTGTGCTTAAGAGCTCTGGACACTTCTAACTGGGGACTCTAGCAAAGCTGAGTCACAATCTGAAAAGGTTCACCCAGTTATGTGTCTGTGGCATTTATGTATCCGGTGGTAATACTGAAAAACAAAATGCTTAGGGTCACGGCCAAGACTCATAAAGTAGCTGTGTTCAAGAATCAAGATACTGAACTAGGAGAATCAATAACACTATCTGAATTCTGAGTTCCTATAGAAGCCAATCATTCTGAACTTCAAAGGATAAAGTGAGATGCCAAAACTGTTCAGAAGCAAAAAGGCTACAAGTCCCGCTCATCTAATTGAAGCTAATTTTCATTGATAAGTTTGGAATTTATTGTATATTCTCTTCTTTTTATCCTATTTTGTTTTTAGTTGCTTGGGGACAAGCAACAATTTAAGTTTGGTGTTGTGATGAGCGGATAATTTATACCCTTTTTGGCATTGTTTTTACATAGTTTTTAGTATGATTTAGCTACTTTTTATTATATTTTTATTAGTTTTTATTCAAAAATCACATTTATGGACTTTACGACGAGTTTGTGTATTTTTCTATGATTTCAGGTACTTTCTGGCTGAAATTGAGGGACCTGAGCAAAAATCTGATTCAGAGGCTGAAAAAGGACTGCAGATGCTGTTGGATTCTGACCTCCCTACACTCGAAGTGGATTTTCTGGAGCAATAGAAGCCCAATTGGCGCGCTCTGAATTGCGTTAGAAAGTAGACATCCTGGGCTTTCTAGAAATATATAATAGTCCATACTTTGCTCGAGATTTGATGGCCCAAACTGACGTTCAAAGTCAGCCTAAAACATCTTAGCGTAAAACGCCCAAACTGGCACCAGAATTGGAGTTAAACGCCCAAACTGGCACCAAAGTTGGTGTTTAACTCCAGGAACAGCCTAAGCACGAAAAAGTTTCAATGCTAAGCCCAAGCACACACCAAGTGGGCCTCGGAAGTGGATTTCTGCACTATCTGCACTTAGTTACTCAATTTCTGTAACCCTAGGCTACTAGTTTAGTATAAAAACTACTTTTAGAGATTTATTTTAGAGCTTTTGACATCTCTGGACGTTTAGTCCTTAGACCTTGGACTTGGAGGCTGGCCATTCGGCCATGCCTAGACTATTTTCACTTATGTATTTTCTACGGTGGAGTTTCTACACCCCATAGATTAAGGTGTGGAGCTCTGCTGTTCTTCATGAATTAATACAAGTACTATTGTTTTTCTATTCAATTCACGCCTACTTCTTCTCTAAGATATTCACTCGCACTTCAACCTGATGAATGTGATGACCCGTGACACTCATCATCATTCTCACTTATGAACGCGTGCCTGACAACCACTTCCATTCTACCTGCAATAGCTTGAGTGTGTATCTCTTGGCCTCCTAGTTCATGACGCATGGCTGCCTCTCCTGACAACAGAGTATTCCATTCCGTGAGATTAGAGTCTTCGTGGTATAGGCTAGAACCATTAGCAGCATACCTGAGATCCAAAAAGTCTAAACCTTGTCTGTGGTATTTCGAGTAGGATCTGGAAAGGGATGACTGTAACGAACTTCAAACCTACGAATGTGGGGCACAAGTGACAGTGTGCAAAAAGACAATGGTCTTACTCTGACGCTAGCGGAAACCGACAGATGATTAGCCGTGCGGTGACAGCGCATATGGATTTGTTTTCATCCGAGAGGATCATACAGCTTGCCATGGAAGGAGGTAACGCATGGTTGGAAGAAAGCAATAGGAAAGCAGAGGTTCAGAAGCAACAATGCATCTCCAGACGCTTATCTGAAATTCCCACCAATGAATTACATAAGTATCTCTATTTTATTTTATATTTCATTTATGTTTTAATTATCAAAACATCATAACCGATTGAATCCGCCTGACTGAGATTTACAAGGATGACCATAGCTTGCTCCAAGCCGACAATCTCCGTGGGATCGACCCTTACTCATGTAAGGTTTATTACTTGGACGACCCAGTGCACTTGCTGGTTAGTTGTGCGAAGTTGTGAAAAAGAGTTGAGATTACAATTGTGCGTACCAAGTTGTTGGTGCCATTGAGATCACAATTTCGTGCACCAATTACTCATCTGAGATGTTAATTTATATATCTATTGGAACTGTCTGGCTACTATTTTATTCCAGGTTCTTAGTGATTGCAATCACTGTATTTACCAATACATTACGAACTCCAAAAGAACACAGTGAACCGAAATTCATACACTAGGCAAACCGAAAGTTGGAAACACACTGAACCCCTAAACCCTGAACCCTAACCCCTAAACACTAAACCCTAAACCATAACCGTAACCCTAAACCCTAAACCATAACCCTAAACACTAAACCATAAACCCTTAAACCCCTAAAACCCTAAACCCTGAACCCTAACCCTGAACTCTGAACTCTGAACTCTAAACCCTGAACCCTAAACTTTAAACCCTAAACTCTAAACTCTAAACCCTAAACCTTAAACCCTGAACCCTAAACCCTAGACCCTAAACCCTGGACCCTAAATCCTAAACCCTAAACCCTTAAGTCTAAAATGTCGCTTCTTCGTGGGTTAACAAACTTTTTCCTTTGCTTCTCCCTTGATATTCTTCCATTTCTGCCATGACCTTGGCAAATGCTCGGTGCAAAATTACGGTCAACTCTTCAGACTCGGATGCAATTTCACATATATTGTGTGACCGAAACACCAATTTATCAAATCTCTTACTTCTTGGCTCTAGTAGAGGTTCATCTTGGCTGCTCTTAATGTGTGTATGCCTCCTCTTTATGTTCTTGCTCCAACGTTCCAATATGTATTTCGGTGCCACGTTATCTATTCGCTCAAAGCTTAGGATGCTTAGGGAATGGTAGCACAATATACCCCTAGACTCAAACAGTAAGCAACGGAACTTTACATCTCGTGATACTGCGTCGTAGGTGACAACAAACTTATTAAATGTGAGTTGGAAACCTGCTCTAGTACTTCATATGTTGTGAAACCTAGGGTGGAATGCATTGATCTTGTGATACAGTTCACTTTACCTCTGAATTGAGCTTGAACTTCCCTGAACTTCTCATGGGTACATACATGCTGAAACTGTGCCTCTATTGCTGATTTTGTTGCACACGGTATCACGGTGTGAAAATCTGCAGTATCGAATTCTCTCTCTGCTTGCTAGGCAATTGTCGTATTGCTTCACAAATTATCTCAAGGAGCTATTTCGTGTGATGAACTTGTTGAAAAATGAATGCATGCTCTCGCTCCTTTGTGTGCTTCTCATCCCGGCCCAAAAGTGGTGATCCAAGTAAACCGAAATCCATATATAGCAATCCTCGTACAGCTCTGCAAACCAAACCGAAGCCATAAGGTCTGGTGAACCGAAAACAGTGCATGCTTTGGGAAAAAAATATATGAGCATAAAAATAATTCGAATTGAAATCTCAATTACCTGAAAGCCACTTGTTGCCTCCGAGGCTGTACTTTCTAAGGAAATCAATCCAGTTTCTGTCAAATGCTTCTTTTGTGTACGAGTTCCAAACAACATGGCTCATCTCTTGTTCAATTTCATTGTGTCCCTTGTAGCCATTTAATTTTCTTGGAATCTTCTTCATAATGTGCCAGATGCACAGCTCAATTGCCCTTTGAATCGATGTGCATTGATCGGTAAGAATACCTTTTGGTGTCTTCCCTCCCATGCAACGTAGCCAACACTCAAATAGCCATTTGAATTACTGGATGTCCTCATTTTTCATCATCGCACATCCAAGAAGTGTCGACTGGCCATGGTGATTCACGCCAACAAAAGAACCTAAAACCAAATTGTACCTGCATAAATAAAAAGCACAAGGTGGTGAACTGAAATATATACACTCACCGAACATCAAAAATATGTTTGAAAGAATCAAATACCTGTTTGTATTATAGGTGGTGTCAAATGAAACCACATCTCCGAAATAATCAAATGCAGCCCTACTTCTTGCATCAGCCCAGAATGCATGTTTAATGCAGTGATCACCTTCAAGGTTGAGCTTAAAGAAGAAATTTTGGTTCTTCTCTTTCATTCTTACTAGGTACATCCCAAATTCTTTAGCATTGTCTTCTTTGAAAATATTTTGTACTTCCCTTGTGATGTAATTTCTGACGTCTTTTTCAATAAAACCTAGTTCACGGTGGCTGCTAGCTGCTACCACAAATTATTGGTAAGTTTTGCTCGTCTGATTCCGGCTTCCTCATGGGTTTCGATGATGCGACGCACGAACATACTAAGCTCCCTGTGTTGTTTGAGCATCTCAGCCTGGTCTGGACAACAAGGATGTGAATGATTCAAAACAACTTTAAAAATTGTCCAAAGACCAACATCATTCATTATGTGTACGTAAATTCTGGCCGGACAATTTAACCCAGCTGAAGGATTTGTCTTCAAAGTTAGAGATATCTTTGATTTCCACCTCCCCTCTCTAGAGCATACAATTAGTTGATTCTTAATCTTGTCTCCGTCCCGAGTCGTGTTCCGTATTTTGATAGAAAAACCGGCAAGTTTGGAATAATATTTGTAGAACTTTTCAGCTTCTTCTAGTGTCTTGAAAATCATTCCCACCTTTGGGACAAATTTTTCTTTCACAACACAGCTGGTCTGCATGGTAAACCGAAATCTTAATTACGGTGAAACAATTATATAGTGCTTAGGGAACAAAACAGAATATATTTGTCTAATTTTTTTAGACTCCTTTCTGCATACCGAACCAAAAACATGCACATGATGAATCAACTCTTTAGTACTTACCGAACCGAAAGGTTACTCACACTCACAGTTACATAATATCAATTCAATTTATTTCAATTCAGATATAGATCACCTCATCCCATTCAATTCACTTCAAATAAAATTAGCAATTTTATTCCATTGAATTAGATTCAAAATTCAATAATCCAAACCTCATCAAATTGATACGTTTCGAAAGAATTATCCAAATCGCACTCATTCAACTGATTTGAAGTTGATTCATTCATTGTTTCAATTCAGAAGTGCAGATCGAAGAAGAAAACAAAGAAGAAGATGAACCACGAAGCTAATTACGTTGAAGTCAATCCAGATCCATAATGTAGAGAAGAAAAACGCGAATAAAGGGGAACAACAAATTTAATTAGGTTGAAGAAGAAGAAGGAGAACAAGAAGAAGAAGAAGAAGAACAAGAACAAGAAGAACGCGAAAAAGGTTTACGTTGTATGGAAAGATTTACATTGAGAAAGGTTTACGTTGAGAAAGGTTGATCACGCAAAATAAGGATTACGTTATATACGTTATATGAGACGCGTGTAAAACAAACGTGTGTATGGAGCGTGGAGTAGAAGGTACTTGGATACCATCCATATAATTTTTATATGGATGTAGAGCTTTTCCGTTAATTTTTATATAAATAAATAGATAGAATCATGCTATTTATTATAAAGATATTTATTTATGT
>NC_029789.2:31803247-31824928 GCF_000816755.2 Arachis ipaensis
TGAATAAGTTTTTTCTTTTCAAAAATTTATTTATATTTTTAAAAATAAGATATTATTGACTTTTAGAAAAATAAATAATTTTTTATTTAAAATATTTTTTTAAAAAAATATATCCAAATAAATTTTAAAATTAAATAAAAGTATTTTATTTTCGAAAAATATTGCTTTATTTAAAAAAAAATGCTTTTTCCATTAAAAATATAAGTCCAAACCAACACATGTACTCACTCCTTTTCTTTTAAGTTTTCTCTACTACTGTGTCATGCCACATAAAATATAGTAACAATTGTCGTGGGCTGATAGTCTACTGAAATTTTGGTCATGTTGATCATACTTCGCAAAGTATGATTAAAAAAAGCGTCGTTTGTGTAATGTCTCTATTCCCATTTCCTCTTCGTGACCAAGTCTCAGCTCCAACCTCAACTCAATATGTCTCTTCCCTAGTTCAGGTGTTCACTCTCACAATCTCACCTCTCTATCTCACTCATTCCACGGCTACCACGACACTCAATGACGGAGGTCATCGCTTGTCACTCTCTTCACCGCCTTAAATACCTCGTTTCTGCGCCACGGCTCACATAGTCATGTTTACTTCTTTCGTCAATGTGGTCCCGGCCGCTTTGGTTTTGTCGTGCCTTGCCTGTCTCTGCCTCGTCCCTGCATCGTTGTCTTAGTTTGCCTGTGCTTCCTCCGCGCGTCTACTTCCTCTTCTTGTGATTTTTCCATCGTTGTCTTTTTGCTTCTGCTTCTGTAGTGTGGGTGAGACTATTGACTTAACTTTTTACCGAGTTATTTTTTTGTTTCCAGTTTTTATTTCATAAATTTTTTATACTGAATTTTTTAATTTTTTAATTTTAAATTTTGATGTAGATTTAGATAATTTGTTTAATTAATGTAATTAGTTATTATTATTAGAATTAGATAATTGCAGCCTCACTATAAATTCATTATCATATTAATCATGTTTTTTTTAGTTGGATTCATTTTGTTGTATTTCTAGTAAGGTTTTAAAAATCGATATCAGTTGGACCAGTTAAACGGAAAATAAGTAAGCATAATGACTCACCTAAGTAAATATAACTGTTAATTTCAAAAATCGTAATTGGATCGCCATGTTGTGATAAGTACAAAAGATTAGGATGTCTATTTTCTATAAATCTCAAATTTTCAAGAGAAATTACATTATAATAAGGTTTGACTAAGTAACCTTATGTATGTATATAAATAGAGGCTTTGTTTCTGACAAAAGATACAACAATCAATAACAATTCTCTCTCTATTTATATGGTTTATATACAAAACTCTTCCTCTCTTTCTTTCTTTCATACGATAATACATATATATAAATATATATGAATCATCTCTTTTATATTGAGATAGTAATTATAGTTAATATTATAATCTAATTATATTTCTTTACTTTATGTTTATTACCTCTTTCTCATTTATTTATTTATTTATTTTATAACACATTATCAGCACGGGACTCTGATCAAATTTTAGGAAGACTCAGGTAACAAATTTTCATTATGTTGAGGCTCTCTCATCTTGAATTTAATGTTCTTGATATATATGGAAACAATTATTTATCATGGATACTAGATGCTAAAATCTATCTTGATTCAATGGATCTTAGAAATACCATTAAGGCTGAAAATAATACATCCCAGAAGGATAAAGCCAAAGCCATAATTTTTCTTCGTCATCATCTTGACGTATGATTGAAAAATGAACATCTCACATTAAAAGATCATGCAGATCTGTGGAAAGATCTTAAAGAAAGGTACAATAATCAAAAGACGGTGATACTTTCTCAAGCCCGATATGTTAGAGAAAACTTTCTCAACCTTCCATGCCTCGAATGTGCTCCTGTAGCAGCAATATCGAGAAAAAGGATTTAAAAAATATTCTGAGCTAATTTCTTGCCTTCTTGTTGCTGAGCGCAACAATGAGTTAATCTTAAAAAATCATGAAGTACGCCCAGCTGGTACCGCCCCATTTTTTGAAGCAAATGCGGCAAATCATAACTCTAGAAGAGGTAAATGGCAAGGCTTTGGTAGCAAGAAAAATTATGGAAGGAAAATGAATTATGTTCACAAGAAAGGATCTCACCAGAAGTAGGATAAAGAAAGAAACAATGGGCAAAATAAATTAACTAAGGATAAATGTTTCCGTTGTGGTGGAAAGGGCCATTGGTCGCGTACCTGTCGTACCCCAAGGCACCTAGTCGATCTTTATCAAGCATTTTTGAAAAAGGATAGCAAAGGAAATAAAACAAATTTTGTTTCAAATGATGCTGAAAATTCCACCACTCATTATGATGTATCTGATTTCTTTAAAGATCCTGAAGGAAATATTAACCATTTGATCAATGATCGAATAGTTTAATATGTGTGTTTGTTAAGTATTCATGTGAATAAATAATGTAAGAAACTTCTTGTTAAGTTTTATACATTTGAACAAACGTACTATTAAGGTTTAAGGGTTATTTATTTAGTATTTTTTATTTAGAATTGAGTGTTTAGAGTTTGTGTATGTTGAATTTGGGATTTGGGTTTAAGGTATGCTCTTGAGAGATTAAGGGTTAGAGTTTATAATTTAGGGGTTAAGGGTCTATGATTTAAAATTTAGAGTTTAAGATTTAGTGATGTATATTTATTTTTTTTAAATTAATTTATAAATTTTAAATTAGTGAATATTAATTTTAAATTGTCAAATATTTAGTATATATTACATGATTTAAAAATAAATACTCTAAAAGATTTGATACTGTAATTTAAAAATATAATAAATTAAATTGTGTTTACTTAATTTAAAAAATAAGCCTAACAATATTATTAGTGTCAAAATATAGAATTTGAAATAAACAAATGTAACAGAATAAATTTTAAAATTTAAAATTATTAAAAATTTGATAGTACTCTCTCTCTCTTCAATTAATAATATCCTACCCGTCTCATTGCTTTTATGTTTTTAATAAATTTTTTAAGGGTCCATCTAGTGTACAGATGCATTTTGGTACAGATTTACAGATTTTTGTTTTTATTTGGTTTAAAAGTGTATCACTAAAAGTGTTGCTTAAAGAGAAAGTGTTACCCTTAATCGTTAACTTGGCTTTGATACTAATTTTTAACTCTTTTATGTTTATAATGTGTATAGATTTGAAGATGTTGAAAATTTCTATTATTACTAGTATTTATAATTCTGATTTAATTTTTATAGTTTTTTAATCTTGTTTTAGTTTATAATATTCTTTTTTGCATGGATTATTGTTTATAAAATCTTTTATCTGTTTGTCTTTTTCTTTAATATATTTTTTCAAATCTTCAAAAACTTCTTTTATTTCTACACTTTCCGTTGTTTCTAAATATCTTTTTAATTTTTCAACCTCATTCTCCATTTTTTCTTTTAACAGCTTTAATTCTTTTAAGTCATAATATGGTTTTCCAGGCATTTATAAATTTTTTAAGTTTAACTCCAACTTATTTATATTTATTCTTATTTCTATCCTTTTTATTATAATGTCATCAATTTCGATATGAAGATTATTTAATTCTTTTTTATACTACTTTATTTTACTTTTTAATTTTTTCGCTCTTTTTCTTTTTATTTTATTTTCTGGTCTTTCAATCTTTGTATGCTTCATTATCTATTTTAGAATTTCTGCAAATTCTATCATTGCTTCATCACTTTTTTCTAGAGATTCTATTAATTTTTTTAACTCTTCAACTTCTCTTTTTAACTTATCATAGATTATTTTTAGAGCTTTAAATGCTCTTTGATTTATTTCAGAGAACTGCAAATAATTCAAACGATTTTCTCTTTCAAAGAGCTCTTGTTTCTTATCTTGATAACTTACATATATTTCTTCTTTATTTATTGTCATAATTTAGTATTTAGGGTTTCATTTAATTTTTCGACCTTTTTTGTTAATTCTTTTATTTCAGAATCTTCTTCTTTAATCTTTAACTTAGATAAACTTAAAGGGCTATTAATTTTAGATTCTCTTATTTGAAAATTTGATGAAACCAATTTTTCTGATGGTTCTTTTAATGGTTCCATGAAACAGGACTTAGCAATTTCTATTTGTTTAGTAAGATCCTTTTTATCCTTCTTTTTCGGACATTCATTTGCATAGTGTCCTTCTTCTTGGCAATACCAACACTTACAATTTTCTTTTTTATTCGGGTAATAATCACTTTTTTGTCTTTTGTTTTTATTGTTATTTCTTTTTCTAAAATACCTCTTTTTTCTCCAGTTTGTATAGTATTTTCTTTTTCTAAATTGATATTTTCTTTTTCTTTGAAAATTTTTATTAAGACCATATTTTTGAGGTATCTCTTCATTATCCTGACAGCAAATTCTAATTATATTTGCAAATCTTTTTAGAGTCGCTTCTTACATACAACGTTCTTTTATTTCCTCTCTTATTGCAGAGTTTTTTAAAATAAAAATGATAACATTTTCATAAAATCAAACTAATTTGCAAACCTTAAATTTTAAACCTAAAATTCTCAAGAACATATCCTATATCAACTCTAACTCCAAAATGCCTCAATCCTAATCTAATACTAATAATAAAAACAGAAGTAAAAACATCCAACTACTTATAGTATTGATGCAATAGTTATGTAACATACAGTACTTTTTTAGACTCTTGCTTCAGAGCTCTCTCCATTATGTTGTAGGGGTGTATATAACCCGACCCGATTCAACTCCGAATATTTTATGGGCTAATTTAGTGTGATTTTATCAGGTTTAAGGCCGGGTAAGGGTCTCAAAAATAGATCCAGTCATTATTTTGGGTCGGGTCTGGGTCATAGTTCGAGTCATCCGAACTCAGTCCGATGACTCGGTCATCATACATAATTAATATTTTGTGTTATTAGTGATGGATGATAGCTATTCTTATATAGAATTTAAATATTGTAAACCTTAATATTTTGTGTTATTTGTATTGATTTAAATATTTGGTATTATTAGACAATATTAGTATTGATTATGGTTATGCTTTAATTTTAGAGAATAGTTGATTCTTATTATATTTTTTTAAGTGAATTTTACTATATGAATTGTGAAATAATGGTTGGAGATTAGGTGATTTTTACATGCTAAAGACCCGATTTTCACCCGACCCGAAGAAGCATAGGTTTTATCGGGTCTGGAATCGGGTTAAGGTCTAAAAATTAAGCCCAATCTATATTTTAAGTCGGATCTGTGTTAAACCAAATCCAGTATGACCCGACCCATATGCACTCCTAATGTTTCGTGCTACAAATCAAATCAATATTACACAAAAATGCCTTAATAAAACAAGAAACATTCACCAATTCAAAAAAAAAAAACATTCAAAATCTTTTAACGATTAGATTTTACACACACAAAAAAAATATCCACTTACTTATATAAAAACATCCAGTAACAAAAAAATCTCAGATCATCTTACACACAAAAAAGAAACATTTACCAACTCAAAAAAAAATTTCACATTATTTTAAAGATTCAACCATTTATTTGTAAAGAAACATTCACTTATATAAAAATATCCTATAACAAAAAAAACAAGTTCGCTAGTGCTTTAAAGGAAACATCTAACAAATAAAAAAAAAGAAACATCCCATACGAAGTCTTATACTTAAACCCTAAATTTCTAATAAAAAGATATCCACTAATCTAAAAAAGAAACATTTAAAATTTTCTAACGATACAATTTCTTATTCGTAGAGAAATATCCACTTACTTATATAAAAATATTCAATAACATAAAAAAACAAATATCTCAAATCTTTTACACAACAAAATACTAGTGCTTTAAAAAAAGGAATCCGCTAGAGAGATAATAGGTTATTTGTATAATGTGTACAATGAGTTATTGAGTTACAAAATGAACATTCTCATACTATTTAGAATAACTATTCGAGTACTAAGGATAATAAACATCTTTTCAAATTCGAGTATTAGGGATAATAAACATCTTTCCAAAAACTTAAATCGATTTTGAGGTTCACGATCGAACTCTTGACCTTTTGAATCTAAAACTCTAATATCATGTCATGATACCACTTATCCCGAAAATTTTAACTGATAGGAAAAGGTAACACTAATAGTTATATCTCTAATACTCTCTAAACCTCAATTGTACACATTGTACAAATATTCCATTGGCTCATGATATTTTTTCTTAAAAAAATATCCAATAAATAAAAAAAACATTTCATATAAAATTTTCTACTTACATCCTAAATCCCTAATTAAGAAAGAAACACCTATTAATTAGAATGAAGAAAAATTTCAGGGAGTAAAAGTGACAAAGTGAAATTAGGATTGGTTTTGGATAGGTGTGGGGTGTTTTTTTTGTTGTTTTATTGGATCATTTTTCGAAATTCAGGTTAAAGTGAGTTAATACTCTAATTGATTGGATGAAGATTTTCTAAAATAAAAAAATTAATAAAATAATAAAAAAATTAATTATTCTTAAATTAAGATAATAAAATATATATTTTATAAAAATTATAAAATTAATATTAATTAATCTATTAATTTATTATTTTATTAATTTTTTTCACTTTAAAAGATTTAAATTCAATTGATTACCTAATAACATTGGGGATGTTCATGGGATGTTCATTGGGGATGTTCAATTGATTACCTAATAACATTGGATTTATATACCGGGCATATTTGTTAGACTCGAATCCAGTCCTAAACTCGATGAAACCTACACATTTTTGGGTTACGATTATATCGGATAAAAATCGGGTGAAAACCGGACCCTTAACATTATCTTCTTGTAAGCTAGCATGTGAAAATATCCAAATTTCTAAGACTCCAACAATTATTTGATATGGTAAAATTCACTTAGAAAAATATAACAAAAACCAACTATTTCCTAAAATTAAAGCACAACCACAATCAATACTAATATTGTCTAATAACACAAAATATTTAAATCAATACAAATAACACAATATTATGCATTAGTCTAGAGTCTTATACATTTTAAATATAAAACATTAACTTATAGTCTTATAATGACTAATAACACAAAATATTAAGTATAATACTTAAATTCCAGATAAGAGTAGCCATTATCCATCACTAATAACACAAAATATTAATTGTGTATGATGACCGGACTACTGGGGCAAGTTCGAGTGACTCGAACTATGGCCCGGATCCGACCCAATATAGTGACATGGTCTATTTTTAAGACTCTTATCCAACTTTAAACCTAATAAAATTACACCAAATTAATTTCTAAAAAATTAAACCAGACCAAATTTTCGGGCCCAGGTTATGAACACCCAAACATTGTTATTGAGACAAATGTTATTGTAATTTTTAGAATGTACTTTTAAACTATTGACAGCTGACATACTCAACCCTGCCACTCTCCATGTCATCAATTAGATAAGGTCCAACTCACAAAGAAATAAAAAATCCTACAACCCCAACAAAAGGCACTTACATTAATAGAACCCGAGGAAACCTTCGGCCCAATTCTCATCGCAACTAACACACAAAAACCTCAAAACTCCACAAGAAGAAACCCTCACACGGTCACACCCCTTTATAAACCCATCAAACGACACTCGCGCACTCTTATCATATCCGGCTTCTCTCTCCCACACGCCACACAAACCCCTGACTACACTCAAACACACTCCGCCGCCGCATCCCGCGGCACTCCTCCACACCACCACCACCACCACCACCAAGACATAAATAAAATCCAAAGAGAAAGTACCTCTCTTTGTTAGTGGTTTTGCGCACGTGCCCCAAATGGCGACCACCACAAGCACCACCGCAACAACCGCAGGAGCAGCAGCAGCAGCAAACGACGTTGCAGAGGGTCCAGTCCTGAGCGTTGTGAACAAGCGCCTCCGGGCTCTTCGCAAGAAGCTGAACCGAATCGTCCACACCGAAGAGTCCATGGCCCAAGGAAAGCCCATTAACAAGGAGCAAGAAGAAGTCCTCCGCTCCAAACCCTCCGTCCTCGCACTCATCGACGAGCTCGAGAAGCTTCGATCCCCTTTGTCCGCCGCCGTCACCGAAGAACTCAACCTTGCCCTAAAAAATAATAATAACCACCACCAACAAAAACCCCAACCGGAACCTGAATTCCAATTGCAGCCACAACCACAACCCGAATCTGTCTCTGAGGCTAAGAACGATGACGTTTCTGTTGTTGAGGATTTGATTAACTTGATTTATTTCGGGTCCTTGTTTGATGTGAAGTCGCAGAACGAGTTCACGTCGACGATGCTCACGCGCACGCACGAGCGTGGTTGCTGCCTCACCTATGATTATGTAACCGACGACGCCACCGATCTGCTCAGAGAGAGGGATCTTGACCTGATTTCGGCCATGAGGGGGCTTCTGATCTCGCGCCCAGCCGATTCCAGCCTGTCGCACCGCGACGCACTCTGCCGCTGCGTTGAGCACGCCAGGCTCTGGCTCGCTAGGGCTCCGCAGCCAATCGAGCCCAATGCCGAAGTTACATGTACGTGTTTGAACGAATTCCGTTGCTTTTTTGAAGTTTTAAAATTTTGCGGTGTTGATTGATTCATTGTGTGGTTTTTGTTTGTTGATAGATGCTGGATTGAGGGAGAAGTTAAACAAGATTATGTCTTCAGAGTATTTCATCACTACTCCTGAGATTAAGGCTACGGATGAAGTTGCTGCCGCTGCTGCCAGTGGGAGTTACCAGTCTTTCCAGGTCCCTGTGCATGGCACAGCTCCGGTTGAGGGCGAAGGAGGCTTGGTTTCTAAGTCTCCGGATCAGGTATAACTATAACCGATGTGTTGGTGTCATCTTAAGATGGTGCGATTTACATATGTGGATAGAATGTGATGTATTAGTGCTAACTTGTCTCATTGTTGTTGTTGGTTTTCCTATGGAAATATATTTAAACTGCTTTTCAGATGAAATGTGCTAGCTGCTGACATTGCTTTGTTTGGTGGATGAATGGTTGTTTGAGAGTTGCCACATTCTTATTAGTTTTCTTTTTGATTTACACCTATCGAGTTATGGGAGTAGGAATGTTTATGACTTCTGTTTTATTTCGTTTTGGTGTATATTACCATAAGAGAGATCAGTATTAGGATATATTTAAGTATTGTTGAATGCTAGTAGGCTGTGTTTGGTTAATGGGTGGTTAATGGGCGGAAGAAAATAAGACATAGACACAAATACACAAATAGACCTAGACATAACAATACACAATTTTTTTGGTTTGTTTGGTAAATAATACACAACACAAGACACAAGAATATTATTCTTCTTTTTCCATCATCAACACCATATCAATATTATTCTTCTTTTTCCATTAAATAGGGGGAGGAAGGGAGAGAGAGAGTTGTTGTTGTCATGGGAGAGAAGCAAAAGACAGCATGTTGGTGGGAGTGAAAGAGAAGAAGGGAATGGTTGGGGAAAGGAGGGTAGATTTGGGGAATTCACAAAATATTAAAGGTAAAAATGAATAAACAATTTGTGTCCAACATAAAAAATCCGTGTCTCAACTTTCTGAAGTGACACAAAATACACCTCTATTGTCTATTGTGTGCAACTGTGTACAACCGTGTCCTTCAAAAAATTGTCTCTCCAGCCAAACGGGAGACGTGTGTGTGCCACCGTATCTATGTATTAGATGGACACACCCACTAACCAAACACTGTCTTAGGGTCCTGGTTAAGTATTATTGCATTATGTTATGCATCAAATGATCAAAATTGAACTGTAGTCTTGCATTCATATATCAATGAGCAGAGGTACTCAGCTAAACTAGTTCTTGTTCCAACATGTTAAAATATCAATATTATTCTGTGCGCCTGAGTTTTAGAAGAAACATTAGTGACTGTGTAGTCCTTTAACATATTGATATCTTCAAGATTATTATTGCGGTGATACAATAATTTGAACTTTCTGTTTTTTTTTTATCAATTTAGTACTTTTGCAATTCGCAGTTACTAGATAATTTATATTTGGAGGTTCAATAATGATCTCTTGTTCCTATTATCCCCTATCCTCTATCTCATGCTGTAGGTTTGTATATTTTTAATATATTTGGTTTTTTCTTGAGTACATATGCAATCAAAATATTTCATAAAAGGATTTATTTTATTTTAATTTTTTTATTAGGGTTAATGGAAGAGATACCACTATCATATATGTTATGTTATACATTCTTTGAGTAGTTCAATCTTATACCTTTGTAAACTCTGACTTCATAATTGTTTATAATAAAGTAATAAACCTTGGACTTAATTTTTTAACATAAAGAAATTTCATACAATTTACTGGAGGATTGACAATACGATAGTATAAGTAGTGAGTTGTGAAAATGTTTTCTAATTCTCAGGATTATTAAACTAGTATCTATTTGAAGAGAAGAGCTGGCTTGAGGTGGTTTATATATGTGAGAATAAGGCTAACGGGGGATTTGGCTGAATTAAATGGAATGTTCCAATATAAAAAGTAAAGGAAGAACAACTTAAAAGTTTACGAAGAAACTATTTAGAATGGCCCAAATCTAACATTTTTATTGGAAATCTTTTATGGTTCACCTCACCTAGCAAGATATGGCCTAGATGTTAGTTATTGTTGTGTATCATGTATTTGTTCTCGACATTTTTATAATCAGATGTTTTCAACATAAATATGCCTGTATAGATATGAGTGAACATTCTAATTGATATACCTTATATGTTATTATGTCTAGAATCAATAGATCTCCTTGGATGTGTGTTTAAAGTTTGATGATTGAGTTGACTATAATGCTAAAAGCATGTAGATGGATAAATTATCAATGAAGTTTACATGAACACCAATGCATAATAATTCGATGTCTTTCAAACACACTCTTAATGTGATAATGGAACAAACTATACTATTCAAATAATAGTTTCATGCTTAGCTGCAATATCTTTTTCCCTATCTAAAAGATACCTGTGTATAATTTTGACTGATCATGATAAACTGTAAATATGCTTTTCTTTCTATACTAATCTTTTGAAGCTTCAAATCTTGTTGGTTGGTTTATTATAGTAGTTTCATTACTATGCTATTTAAACTATTTCTTTTTGTTTTTGTTGATGTAACTTTTATATCCCTTAATATTTTGTTGCACATATTTTATTATATATATGGTAAAAAGTAAGTATACTTTTTATCCTCAATGTTTGGAGTTAATTTCAATTTTAGCCTAAAGTTTATTCGTTCAATTTTACACCTAAATGTTTATGATAGATTCAATTATACAGTTACGTACACATCTGTTACATTATTGCAGAAGTTATAAAATTGTTGGTTATTCATTGATATGATTCGCGTAGAGAACTATTTACTGAGCACCTATCTCTCTTCTTGAATGTCTTTGGGTGAAGAAACATGTTAGCATGATGAGCAAGTTTCTCTATATCTTTTGTGATTCAAGCCAAAAGACTCGGCTTAAAATTTTCCTATCATTTATAGGATGAAGGAGCCATAAATTATCAAGGACATGGATCTGGAGAAGAGCACTCTGATCCTGAAGGGGAGCTTCAAAAGGTGCTTATCCTTTGCAATATATCTTTCTAGCCATAGAACATGTGATTTGATCTGATTCTCAAGGTAACTCTTTATGCAGGACGAGGTTGAAGTAGAAAATGTGGAGGTGGTCACAGCTCAGCATGAACAGACCAATGCACAGGTTGACGTGGAGTATAATCAACGAGACATGGAGACAAAGGATCAGCAGTACAATCCTAGAAGGGGTTATCAGAACCAAAGAGGGGGTCGTGGTGGTGGAGGTAGTCGGAGGGGTTATTCAAATGGACGTGGAGGCCGTGGTGGTGGTGGTGGTGGTGGAGTCGGCAGAGGAGGCTACCAAAATGGTCGCAATCAATACTATGATCAACCTGGAAACTATTATACAAGGAACTACTATAACAACAGAGGAAGAGGTGCGAGAGGAGGTGGTTACTCTTACAACAATGGTTCAGGTGGTCAATTCAATCACGTTGCAGGTGATGTTGGGGTTCAATCATGAGTAATCATCATGATGTGTTCATAGTGTCCAGGGTAAAACTCTTAAAATTGTCTAAGACTTGTTTTCGAACATTTTTGTTGACATTAGCAACACCACCACTTTAGACTCCACCATTTTGTAGCTCATTAGCTGTGTACTCTTTTGTGCGTGAATCTTACATGAGGAAAACTATTTAACTACTACTTTTAATGTTCTGTTACACACCTTTTTATTTGCATTATTTTTCTATATTAATTGTGGAGTCAGTTTTAGCCATGACATGATAGGATAGTATCATTGTTATATCTTTTTCATATGCCTTAGATCTATTTTAATCTGTGTGGATGCAGAGATAAAGCATGATAGTTAGAAACATGTTTTCACAAGTTATTTGTTTTTCTTTTTTTTTCACTTTTCTCTAATGAGTTGTCCGAGAGCACTTAATTTTCAAAATCAGTATCTAAGAACATTAAACCTTCTTAAATAATTTTAGAAAAGATAATACTTTTAAAATTTGGTGAATTCTGGCAAAAAAAAAAGAATGCACCCGCGGGGATTACCTGTAATGCGGAGGTTAATGGAGATCCGGAAAATTTTCATAAAAACCCATTCTCACAAATAAATGGGAACGGGACAGTATAGAGACTTGTGAAAAGGAATTTACTTAAATATCCTTTACTTAAATATATTTTATATATTTAAGCTGTATAAGTAAGCCTAATTTATTTTAAATGTATAAGTAAATTTAATTTAATTTATTTTAATTTATATGTTAAAAATTTTATATCTATGTTATTATGTTAAATATTTATTTGAATTGTATTTAATTTGATATATTTGGTTGGGAAAATGCTATTTGTATATCAAAATTTAACCACTAAAATCAGCTATCAGTATGTGTGATTTAATTTGGTTTAACTTATTTTCAATGTATATTTATATTCTAATATGTATTTTATACTGGTGACTGATTTTAATAGTTAGTGTACACGTAATATAACCCATTTGGTTGAATTGTATAGAATTTTATTATGGTTGTGTTAATTTTTTTTTTTAAATTTAAAACTTAATAATACCCATGAATATCCGAAGATATCTGTCTCTCCCGCACGGAGAAATAATTGGAGACTCATGACGGGGATGGGATGGGACGGCGGCATTAATGTCCCCTATGAATGCCCATTATTATCCCTAATTCTATCACATTTTCTCCGTTTTAAAGGGTAAATTATTTCCTTATATATCACAGTATTATTGACTGAAATAGGTTGGTGTATTTTGGTTAAATTTAATTTTTTTTATTTAATCAAAGTTTTAATAACTCTAAAACACTATATCTTGATAATTCTCTCTTGCTTCCATCATATCTTTTAAAAAACATATATTATATATTTGGTAGATATTAGAAAATTCTTCGGTACAATAAAATTTATTTTCAATTATAGTTCAATTAGGATTGTACATGTTGAATAAACTTATACTGAATAAATAAATTGAGATATATACTGAGATATATATAAACACATAAAATCATAAATTTTGAGATAACACATTTTATAAAATAAATTCTCTTAATTTCATCCAATTAAAAGAATAGACCTTTTTGGTTTATTGTGGTTTGGGCAACTCATCCGGATTACAAAGATATTGTGAACCAGTCATGGCAGGTTAGCTATAAAGAGATGCATAGCAAGCTTTCAGAAGTGCAGAAGAACTCTTTGGAGTTTAATTCTAAAGTGTTCGGCAACATTTTCGTTAGGAAATGCGAATTGGAGAGACAGATTAATTTCCTTCAAAAGCGACTAGAAATAATGGAAGATTTGTCTATGTGGCAAAAAGAACAACAACAGATTGAGGAATTTAATAACACGTTTGTGCAGGAGGAACTTCTATGGTTTCAGAAATCTAGAGAGCAGTGGGTAAAATTTGGGGATAGAAATACCAAGTTCTTTCATGTCCAAACTCTTGTGCGGAGAAAGCATAATAAGATTCATGGTCTCTTTCTTCAAGATGGGGTGTGGGAAACGGACCCGGAGGTCCTTAGAAGGGAAGCTGAATCCTTTTATAAACGCCTATTCTGCTAGTCGGAGGATGTAGGCTTAGGTTGTCTTGGTGATGTGCCGCTGCCTTCCCTGAATGATGAAGCCTGTTGTAGCCTCACAGCGCCAGTTACTCTAGAAGAAGTTAAGTCGGCTGCTTTCAGTATACATTCTTTTAAGGCACCGGGCCTTGATGGGTTTCAGGCTTTCTTTTTAAAGAATATTGGGAGATTGTTGGTTTTGATGTTTGGACTATGGTTTGGCATGCGTTCTCTAGTTTGGATATGGATCCAAGGATGATGGAAACTCTTGTGGTTCTTATTCCGAAGGTAGAAAACCTGGTTTCCATGAAGGATTTCTGACCTATTAGTCTCTGTAATGTGGTTTACAAAGTTATAACGAAGGTCCTGGTTAATAGACTTCGTCCCCATCTCAAAGAGATTGTTGGGCCCCTTCAAGGAGGGTTTATCCTGGGGAGAGGAATCCCAGACAACATCATTGTAGCATAAGAGGTTCTTCATTTTATGAAGAAGACAAAGTCAAAGAAAGGTACCCTGGCCTTTAAGATTGATCTGGAGAAAGCGTACGATAGAGTGGATTGGGGATTTCTGAAACAAACCCTTGTGAGTTTTGACTTTCCTCCTCCGACAGTCAATCTGATTATGCATTGTGTCACTGCTTCCTCACTGTCTATCCTCAGGAATGGGGATAGATTAAATAGCTTCACTCCGAGCAGGGGTCTTAGGCAAGGAGATTCTATATCACTGTATCTGTTTGTGTTGTGTATGGAGAGATTATCTTGTTCTATTAATCAGCAAGTTGATAAGGGCTTGTGGAAGCCGATTACGGTTTCTAGAGGGGGTCCAAGAATTTCTCATTTGATGTTTGCCAATGATTTGCTTCTTTTCTGTAAAGTTGAAAAACAGCAAGATCAAACTGTAATGGTAGCTTTGAAAAATTTCTGCAGAGCCTCTAGGATGAAGGTTAATGTGGAGAAATCTAAAGCACTATGCTCCCAGAATGTTTCAGCGACAAGAAAAGAGATTTTCACCGGAGTGTCTTCCATCAGATTCGTCCAGAACTTGGGCAAGTATTTAGGGGTGAACCTTAATCACTCTAGGGTGACACGCACAACTTTCAACGATGTTCTGGATAAGATTCGGGGAAGGCTAGCCAGCTGGAAAAGGAGATTGCTTAATAAGGCAGGAAGACTCTGTTTGCTCAACTCGGTAGTGACTGCAATTCCTACTTACCGCATGCAAGTATCTCTCTTCCCTAAAGGGGGTAACTAATAAGATAGAATCCATGATGCGAAACTTTCTATGGAAGGGTCAAGCTGATGGTAGAGGCCTGAATCTAGTTAACTGGAAAGTGTTGGTCACCCCTAAGAAGTTTGGAGGTCTGGGAATTAGAGACCCTTTTTGTGCTAATATTTCTCTTCTTGGAAAGCTAGTTTGGCAACTTTTTCACCACGGACAAGCTATGGGTTCAACTGTTGACGGAGAAATACCATTCTTCTAAGGATGATTGTTTCAGTCGGTCTCGAGGAAGGGGATCTTATGTTTGGAAGAGTATATGTCGAGCCTGGGATATCCTGAAGGAAGGTTTTATTTGGTGCATTGGGGATTTGGAACAGAACTTTTGGTTTTCTAAATGGAGAAGAGAGGGGCGACTGTGTCAGGAGATGGATTATGTTCACATTTTTTATTCGGATCTCAGGATCTTGGACCTTTGGTCATCTGGACAGTGGAACCTTGAGAATATCTATTCTCCTCTGAATCAGTCTCTGCAAAGCAACATTAACTCTTACAACTCGGATGTTCAAGATGGTTCAGAGGTCGGTTGGTGTTGGACTGGTGCGGCTTCAAAGGTTTATGATGCTCGTAGTGGTTATTTGTGGCTCAGTAAGAAGATGTTTAGTTAGGAGGATAGGGGTAATTGGCTTTGGCTTTGGCGTCAACATGTTCCGGAAAAGCACAAATTTTTGGCCTGGCTATGTCTTCGGGAGGCTCTTCCTACTACTGCATTTCGTTTTATGAGGGGCATTTCGCATACGGATAGCTGTCCACGATGTTTCTCAGGTCAGGAATCGATTTTACATTATATTCGGGATTGTCCAAAAGCCCAACTAGTTTGGCAAGCTTTAGGGATCTTCGATCAACCAGTAGATTTGATGAGTTGGTTCTTACATAACAGCAAACAGCGCCCCTTTAGATTCTTTTTTGGTCTCTGGTGGATTTGGTGTTCGAGGAATAACGAGATCTTTCATCCTCACAAGTATTGGACCACAGACAAGGTAATTGGTATGGCTTTGTCTTTGGAAAAGGAGCTCTGAAATATTTTTGAGTTGCAACGACTATCTATCCCCTCCACCATTAGTGGCTCTTGGATTCCCCCCCTCAGTGGGTACCTTTAAGATTAATTGTGATGCTAGCTATCCTGGCAATAGTGCTCGAGTTGGTTTTGCTTGTGTTAGCAGAGATTGGAAGGAAAGGTGGCAACGAGGCTGTCTAGGAACAATTGAGAGTCGTAGCATTTTGCAAGGAGAGTTGTTTGCTATTTGAAGAGGCTTTCTTTTATCATGGGACTCGGGACAAAGAGACATTATATGTGAGACAGACTGTGTGGAGGCTTTTACTATTGTCAATAATTTACAGGATTGCTCTGGGTTTATTAATCATTTGGTGTTAAAAATCCGAGATATCATGTCTTGGAAATGGCGTGCTGATCTTCAGTTGATCTTCAGAGATGCAAATACAGTAGCAGACATCATGGCAAAGACTGCAATGAGGACTCTTTCTCCCCAAGTGGAGCTTTCGTTGCCTTGGAAGGAGTTTGAGAGTAGTATTCAACGAGACTGTCTTTCTTAAGCAGTTTTTTGTTTATTTTTTCTTTTTTAGTTGTTATTTATTTTCTTTTAAGTCACTAAAAAAATTTGAATTTCAAATTGTGTGTAGATTACATAATTCTTTATCTCTTCCATTTTTTCCTCATGTTCTCAACAATTCCGAATTTAACCGGATTTTTTTTTTCAATTTGTCTGGTCTTTGTACGAAGTTTTGTACGAAAAATGATTTTTTTTTAAAAAATACCAAAGAAGTAAGATAGAATTATCAAGTATTATGAGAATTTTGTATGTCTTTTGAATTATTTTTATCTATTCATTTTATTTTTTAAAATTTTTTTGGTTGAAAATGATTAATAAATACATGGTTTGAGAAAGAAAAATTATAAAATAGAATTTTTTTAATAATTTTTATAAATTGTAAAAAGAATTATACGATAATTCATTAGTTAAGTGATTAAAATTTAAGTTAGATAAATAATTAAATTTAATTATGATAAATCAACCTGTTTTAATCAATAATACTATGATATACATTGTTAGTAAAATCGGACCGGACCGGCTGGTTCGACTAAAAAATCGGTGAACCAAACCTTAAGCCGGTCCGATATGATGATCTAACCGGATGAGGCAACGAACCGGTGCGAACCGGTCAAATCCAAAATGAACCAGTCAAAACTGGTAAGATTGGTTCGACCAAACCGCTTGAGTTTCAAAATTTTTCTAAAATGTTGAAATTAGGGTTCGAACCCCCCTCATCAAGAAAAAGCATGATACTCACAACCACCAAGCTATTAAGCTTATTATCAATATATATGCAAATTAATATATCTTTCAGCAAATAATTTATTTCTATTTAATTTATTTTAATTTTCAGTTCTGACAACTACGATAATATATAATAAAGAATAATTTATCTTAAAATACAAAAATTTGGATATAATTTATCTTAAAATTTATATGATAGGTTTACTGTTTTTATTTTTGTCAAAACGTAGACATAGTCATCATGTGTTGACTTCTAAATTGCACATTATTGAAGAATTAGAAATTTTCTAACCAATTAAAATCTTAAAATAATAAAGTGTGAATTATATTTCTAATCATGGTCACATTAAATGCATTATTTCTTTTGTTTTTGTTTTTTATTTTTTAAATTGGTAATTAGTTGTAGTACGTTGAGCTAGTGACTTGAATACCGTCCATGGTGCACTGTGAAGTTGGTAAAAATGGAATGAATGCTGTCCCTAATGTCACGTATGCAAACTAGAAACATTTTAGCTTTGTATAAATTATATTTTTTGTAATAGAAAGTTGTTAAAAGTTTTAATTTTTTTTAAATTTTATTGTTTTATTTTGTTTTAAAAATTTTTAATTTATATTAAATATATTTTTTATGGTTAATTTTTTTTTAAAAAATTTAGGATCAATTTAACTTTTGACGGATTTTATAAATAAAAAATATACCATATCCAGAACTTTCAAAAATAATGGAAGGACAAAAATCTTAAGAATTTGATGTCGGAATCTGTTAGGGCGACTATTCTGCCAGAATTCAGTAGGAACATGCAGGCTATCAAGAGTGTGAATGAGAAGGCTTGGGTATATCAGGACAAGCTTTTGAATGAGGCATGGACAAGGGCCCATCACAAAGATTTTTCGAAGAATGACAATGTGTACAACAATATGTGTGAAGTTTTCAACTCAACAACCAAGCCATACAGATGCAAGCCAATTCTGACATTACTAGAGGAAGTAAGAAGATTTGCCATGACAAGTATGGCCAGAAATAAGATTAAGCTGACAAGTCATGTCGGTCATTTGCCACTTATGCAGCAAAACAGGCTTGCTAAGAAAAGATACTTTAGTAGATATCATACACCCATGTGGTCTAGTGATACGGCAAAGGAGATGTTCGAAGTCCATGGTGAGCCAAACAATGACGTTATTGACTTGGGAAACCAAACTTGTAGCTGCAGAGCATGGCAACTCTCAGGTATAACATAGTATTCTGAACCAAAAGTTTCTATTATTTGTTTAATAAGTAATTATCTATTAACTAAGTTGCTGATTTTTATTATAAGGTTACCCTATCGCCATGTTATAGCAGCCATTGCAGTCATGAACGGAAGGCCAGAGAACTATGTCTATGCATGACTCACTATGGGTTCCTACAACATGACCTATGAATAACATATCAACCTATTGGGGGTAAAGAGATGTGGGAGAAGGCAGAGGAAACACCTTGCTTGCCCCCCTTGAAAAGAAAATCACATGGAAGGCCTAAAATTTATAAAAGGAAGAAAGATCCAAGTGAAGGCACCCTTGGACGAAACCAAAAGAAGAAAGCAATCAAGATGAAGAGGATATTTGGAAAATTCACATGTGAAACTTGTGGAAATGTTGGTCATACCACAAGAAGTTGTGCACTGGCAAAGAGGCTGAGGGCAGCGGAAGAAGCGGCAGCTGCTTAGCAGGAAGAAAATACTAATGGAGATAATGCCAATGGAGATCAACAAAGTGCCGCAGTTGGTGAACGGGAAGGTAATGGTTCAGGAAACCAAGAAGGGTCCGTTGAAGTTGAACCGTCCCAAAATGTCCCTCAGTCACAACATCTCTCTCAGGATCAAAATAATCAAGAGGTAACCTCTATTGATATGAAATTTGTAACTAGTTTGACATGGCATTATGCACATTGATAATGTTTTGTTTTTGTGTAAACACAGGTTTGTGCAATGAATGACCAACCAAAGCAGCAACTTTGCAAAAGGAACAAATTGTTAGTTAGGCGCAATGAGAATGTTGCATCAGATGCTTCATCTGCAGGTTCGATTTCATTGCAGACAATTCAGGGAGCAAGTGTTGGAACTACTGAAAAAATGGAAACACTAATGAAATTCGTACAACTTTTGGGTTCAAGCCACCTCGAAAGAGTGCATGAAGTTTAAATGAGGAGGAATTCTAGACCTAACTAGGAATTTGGGCTTTTTTTTGGTTAACCATGTTATTGCGAAGTTAATTGGAACTCTTCTATTTAGGTGTTTTGTTTAAATGCTATATTTTAATGTTTATCTTTGTGTTGTGTGCATCAACACATATAACAATTATCTTATATAATTAATGTTAACTGAAATCTTAATTTAAAATTTCTGTGTTTGGATATCTTTGTCTTTTATCATGTTAATTTTCTTAATAATGCATGTGGCAACATTAGGAATGAGCGCTGAGAAACATACAAACTCAAAATGAATCAAAATACTTGTTTCAACATTGCATTTCAATTTCATGATTGCATAACACAGTATCTTGCTTTAACTAATACATAATAATGGTTTGGGCTATAACATTCTACTACCTATTGCTTGCTTACTAAAAATCTCATCAAACAAGCAATTAGACCAACACCAATAGCCACTGTTAAAAATCCAGTAACCATCATCATCATCTTCAATGAATTAACTTCGCTCTCCAAAATTTCTAGCTTCCATTTGAACTCGCTCATTGCTTCTTGTTGGAATTGACCAACACTTTGTTGTTCATTGTATTCATTAACCCAACAAAAAAAGTTACAATGACTTCCAAATTGGAAAGATAAGAAAGCAACATTGAAACCGTGTTTCTTCAAGGAAGGAAATATGATATTTGTTGGACAAATTACTAACCTCATAATTATGACACATATAAAATGGTCTTCCTGGATTCTCTAGTGTCCCCGAATACTTGATTATTGCTCGCATACCACAGTTGCAAAATACAGCTTTCCTAGCGACTCTGGGTCAGATGCCTTTCTTCTCACTTGAGTAGTTCCTACCTGAGCTTCCTTGATTTGTATCTCCACCACCCATCATTATTCAACAATGATGCTGCAAAGTAGATTTTGATATTCAAAGAAGAGAAGAGGAGAACAAAGAAAAGAGAATATGGTAACGAAGATGATTCTCAATTTCAGGGATTTAGGGTTTTAAATTTGATGGGATTGATTTGGGCACCATTTTGAACATATTCTTGTAGTATCCACGTCACACTGCACAAGGTGGCAACCAGTATGGCAGTTAACAGCCACATCAGCAACTCACTCACGACAGTTTTGCAAAGGACTAACGGTAAATCAACTTTTATAACGTCGGAGACTTATTTGGCAATTTTCTAAAGTTAGGGGCACATTTAAAGAACGATTGAAAACTCAGAGACTAAATGGACATTTTCTCTTTGTTTATTTATCCCACATTTTAAATAATAACATTGTAAGATGCGGGAAGTTACGGGAATGACAGAGAAGTTTTCTTTCAAAAAGAATGATTTGGGAAAAAAAAGATTTGACTAGTAATATTTTTAGAAATTATATAATTATCTATTTTAAATAATAAATTAATTAAAAATGACTTTATTATGGTTAAGATATTAACTCTAATTAGATTAAAGCAACTCAAATTTCTAGTATAGTTAATAATCAAAGTAAGATATCATTCAATTAGAAATCGACATGTAATAGAGGATAAATTACATATTATTTTAGAAAAGGTCGGGTAAAATTCACCTAAATTACAATTCTATTAAATTGTCAATTGTATTCTCATTACTTCAGCACTATCATTGCCTTTGTCTTTCTCACTCTCTCGTCAGTAACACCACCTTCAAACCTAAATTCAAATTCAAATTAAAATTTTATATTTCATAAAATCAACAAAAAGCTTTTCAATTATAGTCATCAAAATTGAACTGATAATTGATCCGGTCAGAACATTGAATCATTAGATTATTGATTCAATCGTTGGATTATTTATTGAAC
>NC_029789.2:31824953-31838505 GCF_000816755.2 Arachis ipaensis
TTTTTAATTTTATTTTTGTAGTAAAGTAACTATTATATTGATATTTCAATAACTAATTAATCACTTTATATCTATCATATTATTATATATTATAAAAAGTTATTGAAAAATCATATTAAGAAATATCATCAATCATTAATAATATGATGTAATTAATGAAACTGATTTTTTTTTATTTATTTCTACACGTTTAAATTATATTTATATTAATAATTGTAAATAATTAAAAAAATAAGTGAGTATAAATTTAAAATTAAAGTGAATTAATATTAATATAAAACTATCTACTGGAATGGGTTTACTATATATTTAACAACTAGAATTTATAATAACAAAGAACAAGGCAACTTAGTGGAAAAAAGGCACCCTCATTGTTGGAGTTATAGTTGTCAGAATCGAACTAAATCGTTTAGTCGAACCGAAAAATTGGCGAACCAGATACAAAGCCAGTTCGGTTGAAGTATCTAACTACAGAAGAAAAAGAACTAGTGAAAATCGATTCGGACTGGTTGGTTTTGGAAAAAAAAACTAGTGAATCGATAATTTTAAATAACCTGGCCAATTCGAAATGCTCTTTTTTTGTACACTTGCCTAAAACAGCGTTATTTTGCTCGTTTTCGAAAAAACCTTAACCTAATTTCTCGAAGAACCCATCCCTAGTTCTCCACGTGACTCCTTTTAAATTTTAGTGTGCCTCCAGAGGCACTCTCTCACACTCAAAAAAAAAAAAAAATCACAACCCCCACTATCACATGGTTGCTGCCACGATTGCTGGCTCCTCTGCCTCGTCTCACAACTCTTATGCTTCTTCATCACTACATCATCGCCCTCCGTCACTGTGTCGAATCATGTCTTCAATAATTTTGCAATTTTCTAAAGCTAGAGCATGGTGGATATGCGGAGCACAGTACACCCACGAACGTGGAGCATGAACCAGAAGAGTTTGCAATGAACTAGCCAGTTTTCAACAGGTTTGACCATTATTGACCACTTCTAAAGATAATATGGTCCAATCTACAAACTGAATCGGCTAGACCCCCGATTTATCAATTTTTTGACAACACCGTTTTCAATCTCATCCCAAATGAACAAGACAAGACAAATAAATTTAGTTTTTAATTAAAAAAATAAAAAATACAAAAGTGTTAATATGAATAAAGCGATTGTGGTAGTTTAATAGGTTAAGGGAATGACAATGGAAATGAGAATGAGGAGCGAGGAATGAGATGAAGACGATGCTAAAATAAATGCAAAAGCATATCTCGTCCTTGTTGTCGGTTGTTTCCTATTACTAAGAAGATCTGAAGAGGAACAAAGACAATAAAGTCAGAAGATGGAGACGAGATGGATAAGGTTTTCTTTGCTATGACACCGAAGAGAAGATGAAATGTGTTGGCAGAAGGAAGCCAAGGCTAAGTAATAAATTTGGCAAGATGCTAGCGTATTCTTCTTACATTCATGGTGGGAATGTTCATGGAACATCCAAATTTTATTGCCTTTTTTTCTTTGTGGTAATGAAAAAAACCACTACGACTGGTGCCTAGTGACGGTAGAAAACTTGGAGATGATAGAAAGCAGAAGTTGGAGACTACTCTGTGAAAAAGAATAATGAACAATGGTTAGAGGAAAATTTTTTTTTTTTTGTCAAAAGAAGTGAATTTATTTCTGAGAAGAAATAAAATGTTTAGAATACTAATACAAGCACGGGGTTAAGATTGGAAAAGTTCCAACTAAAATATCCATTACAAGAAAAAGAAAGGGAAAGTTCAGACTCAGTTCCTCATTTTGCTTATGGCAACGCAAGCACCTTCAGCAACTAGTGGAGGGATTTTCATCGGCCTTCAAAGAGATGTTTGTTGTGGGCCTTCCAAAATTTCTAGGTGAGAATCATTTCCAGCTCTTTCTTTCTCTTCGATTCCCTACGCATGGGGAGCTCCTTCTCTAATCCAATTTACCATTTACATGGTTCTTTGGCTTGGTTGAGGGCTGGAAGATTGCAAGCTCGCCAAGCCTCTACTACATCTAGGCATGATCGAAGGGAATAGAACATTGTCTAGTCTGCTCCATTTCATCTTAGGTAATTCAAACTCATGATTATGATTCTTAAGACCAGGCACTGCTTCATAGGTAATCCTTCATGCATAACTTTTCACAAGAAATTTTTAATTTTTGGTTGGTAACTAAGATTCTAAATTGATGACCAAAAGGACTTGACTCTGCACTACTCTGGTAGAAAATTTATTGGTGGGTGGAATAATTGGAAGGCGATTTAGTACTCAGAAGCTATTATATACATTCCTCATTTCTCCCTCATCCAGGTAACTTCATCTTCTTCTTGCATGGCTATGTTGAGTATGGATGTTGCAATTTGAGGATTGAAACATGCTTCAATTAGAGTTTGGTTCCATGTCCTGTTTAGAAGCTGCAAATCGAGACCCACTCGCGTGTGTGAACTGAATTACGGGTAATGATAGGTTTGATGGTAGTAAACTCTTTTACTCATAAATCTTGTTTGATGCTTATTGTTGTTTCTCTTCTAATCTGTCATAGAATCCCATTCTCTAGGATTTTTCTGCCTTCAAGTACACTTCTCCAACCCCATGAGGTGTTATTTTTCGATTCCAACTTTTAAAAGGTTAGAGAACCGAAAATATTTGCTTTGATATACCTTAAAATCCTAAGAGTTAGGTCTTGTTAAAAGCCTTCAACCTTGCTTAGTTATCATTTCAAGGTTAAAAGTCTTAAGATCTTTGAAGTTTAACAATCTTTGAGATTTCGACCTGCATGAAATCCTCTATCTTATCCTTTGCATTCTTCACTCTAATCCCCTTTGTCCATCAAAACTGCATTATAACTCTCAAGATATCTTCCGTTAGTGACTCTAGTAGCTTGAAACACCTTAGAGTGTAAATTAGAGCTGTTGTTACCACTTTCTTAATTAACACCTCTCTTCTGCTTGTTGAAAAGAGAGTTGTCTTCTAATGTTGTAGCTTCTAAGTAAGCTTATCTTTAATGCAGTTGAAAGTATCCCTCTTAGATCTTTGCATCACAATCGGTAAACTCAAGTAGTTGTTCTGATTGCCTACATGTGGAACATGAAGTATGTTTGCTAGGCAATCCCAATTTGGTTCTGGAGTGCTACGACTAAAGGACATTAATGATTATCAATATTAACCTTTTGACCAATGATTGATTCATAAGTTTGTAAAATTCAAATGAGATTCTGGCAGTCCTCTTTGGTTGCCTTGCTAAACAAAATTGAGTCGTCTGCAAAAAATAGATAGTTGACATAAGGAAATCTATGATTTAATATCAACCAAAAAATCTCATGTTTTTGTTCTCCTCTGTTGAATAAATAGGAGAGACTCTCTGCATAAAACAAGAATAGATGGAAATATTTTAGTACACAAAATTTTACGAGCATATTTAAAATTTGATAAAAATCTTAATTAAAAATATTTTAGTTATGTATTTTTTAATTGATCTATATAACAACAACAACAACAACAACAACAACAACAACAACAACAATAATAATAATAATGTCTTGAGTTTCATTAGGTTAAGTAAATTATGGCTTGGTTTGGTAATTTTTTTTGAAGTGTTTATGTTTTTCAAAAACACAAGCTCGTTATTTAGGGCTTGGTAAATAAAAAAGACCATATGCTTGTGCATGTACTTGTATTTGTAGCTTTTAAAAGATTGAGGTGCTTTTCAAAGCACCTAAACTAAAATTTTTTAAAGTAGATTTGTACTTATCAAAAGTAAAAAGTCTAATATAACCTCACACAAGTTAAGTCTCAAAGTGGTTCTTGAAGTTGCACTCGTGCATCAAAGTGGTCATTAAAGTTAATAGTTACACAAAGAGTTAAGTATTTTTTTCGTCCCTAAGGTTTGAGGCAAAAATCAAAATCGTCCCCAACCTTTTTTCGTTATTAAAATCATCCTCAACATTACAAAACATTATAAAATCGTCTTTTTGTCCAAAAACAATATTTTTTAGATAATTTTATCCTTAAACAAAAATAATAAAAAAAATCTCCAAAGCCTCATGATGTAGGAAAACTGTCGGTAAAGAATTTCACAATAAAATCTCGTTGCAAGTATAGTTCTAAACCAACAAACAATCCTCAATCAAAATTTAATTTGTTTGTCACGAGTACAAACCCCAATAAAAATAACTGAAGTATTTAAATCTCGGGCCGTCTCTCAAGGAATTGCAGGGAAGTCTTCATGTTATTGGTTATGGCAAAGTGTTTTTGGGGTTTTGAATAAGAGACAAGAAAAATAAATGGCAAGAAAGTAAATGAAATTTTAATGACAAAAGGGTCTTGGCAAGGGTTGATGGTCAAGAATCTTTATCTTTGTCACTAACCACAACATGATAATTGCAAGGATTAATCTCATTAAGTAATCCTCTAACAAGTGAAGAAAAGTCAAATGAGCTTTATCAATCCTAATTCATAAGTCCTAGCCACCTCACTAATTAACTTAGTGGAAGATAGAGTCAATGGACACCAATCATCAATCACTTGGACATTAGCAACTCAAGTTCACTTAAGTTATCATCCCAAGCCAAGAACATAAAAATCTACTCTAACATCCTTCCAAGCATTTTGTCAAACACTTGGAAGGCATAAAAGGAAAGCATGGTAAAATTGCAAGAAATGTAAATATACAACTACCAATTGCAAGGAATTAACAACAACAAATTAATTAAACAATAAAAGAAATCAAACATAAATTGCATTAAAAGAAAATAAAAGGAATAACAGTGCATTAACAACAAAGTAAACAAATACAAGGAGTAAAATAGTAAACTAGGAAAGTAAAGGTAAAGGAACAAGAAATTGTAAAGGAAAAGTAAATCAAGGCAAGAACTAAACCTAGATCTAAGGAATTCTAATCTACATCTAACCTAATTCTAGAGAGAAGAGAGAGCTTCTCTCTCTAGAAACTAACTAAAGCATGATAAAAACTAAACTAATTGCTCCTGCCCCCTTGACCGATCTTGAATTCTGCATGAAATAGTCTCTGGAATCAGTTGGATTTGGGCTTGAAAAGCTCAGAAATCACCCTAGCGTTTTCACTTTAATGAGGTCACGTTCCTGCTGTGACGCGTACGTGATGAGCGGATAATTTATACGCTTTTTGGCATTGTTTTTACATAGTTTTTAGTATGATTTAGTTAGTTTTTAGTATATTTTTATTAGCTTTAAAATAAAAATCACATTTCTGGACTTTACTATGAGTTTGTGTATTTTTCTGTGATTTCAGGTAATTTCTGGCTGAAATTGAGGGACTTGAGCAAAAATCTGATTCAGAGGCTGAAGAAGGACTGCAGATGCCGTTGTATTCTGACCATCCTGCACTCGAAATGGATTTTCTGGAGCTACAAAAACTCAATTGGTGCGCTCTCAATTGCGTTGGAAATTAGACATCTAGGGCTTTCCAGCAATATATAATAGTCCATACTTTGCCCGAGTTTAGATGACGCAAACTGGTGTTCAAACGCCAACTCCCTGCCCTATTCTGGAGTTAAACGCCAGAAACAGGTTGGAAATCAGAGTTAAACGCCAAAAACAGGCTACAACCTGGCGTTTAACTCCAAAAAGAGTCTCTACACATGAAAGCTCAATGCTCAGCCCAAGCACACACCAAGTGGGCCCGGAAGTGGATTTCTGCATCATTTACTTATCTCTGTAAACCCTAGTAACTAGTTTAGTATAAATATGAATTTTTACTATTGTATTTACATCTTTGGAACGTTTAGTCCTTAGACAATGGAGGCTGGCCTCATGGCCATGCCTAGACTTTTCACTTATGTATTTTCAACGGTGGAGTTTCTACACACCATAGATTAAGGTCTGGAGCTCTGCTGTTCCTCATGAATTAATACAAAGTACTATTATTTTCTTATTCAATTCAAACTTATTCCTATTCTAAGATATTCGCTTGCACTTCAACATGATGAATATGATGATCCGTGACACTTATCACTATTCTCAACCTATGAACGCGTGCCTGACAACCACTTCCGTTCTACCTTGGATTGAGCGTTTATCTTTTAGCCTCCATTCCGAAAGATCGGAGTCTTCGTGGTATAAGCTAGAATTATTGGTGGCCATTCCTGAGATCCGGAAAGTCTAAACCTTGTCTGTGGTATTCCGAGTAGGATCTGGGATGGGATGATTGTGACGAGCTTCAAACTCGCGAGTGTTGGGCATAGTGACAGATGCAAAAGGATCACTGGATCCTATTCCAACATGATCGAGAACCGACAGATGATTAGCCGTGCGGTGACAGCGCATTTGGACCATTTTCACTGAGAGGACAGGAAGTAGCCATTGACAACGGTGATGCCCAACATACAGCTTGCCATGGAAATGAGTATGAATGATTGGATGACAGCAGTAGGAAAGCAGAGGTTCAGAAGGAACAAAAGCGTCTCCATACGCTTATCTGAAATTCTCACCAATGAACTGCATAAGTATCCCTATCCTATTTTATATTTTATATTTTAATTATCAAAATCCCATAACCATTTGAATCCGCCTGATTGAGATTTACAAGGTGACCATAGCTTGCTTCAAGCCGACAATCTCCGTGGGATCGACCCTTACTCACGTAAGGTTTATTACTTGGACGACCCAGTGCACTTGCTGGTTAGTTGTATCGGAGTTGTGAAAAAGAATTTGAGATTATAAAGGTGCGTACCAAGTTTTTTGTTGCCGTTGCTAGAGATCACAATTTCGTGCACCAAGTTTTTGGCGCCATTGCCGGGGATTGTTCGAGTTTGGACAACTGACGGTTCATCTTGTTGCTCAGATTAGGTAATTTTATTTTAATTTTAAGCTTTTTGTTTTTATTAATTTTATTTTCGAAAAATCTTCAAAAAAAAAATTATTCTATGGCTTCAGAATTTTTAAGAATGAATTCTAGAGTTTCATGATGATCTGTTGAAGTCTTGATGGCTGTGAAGCCATGTCTAATCTTTTGGACCGAAGTTTCAACTCATCATCACAAGAGCTTTTTGATTCTCATCAATTCAGCTGTTGTATGCCTGATTTGTATGCTAAAGCTTGGCTGGCCATTGGCCATGTCTAGTGTTTTGGACCGAAGCTTTCACTGAGAGCTTGGCTGGCTAGTAAGCCATGTCTAATTCCTGGACCAGAGTTTTAGACTAACATTGCATGATTCCTGGAATTCTCATTAAAAATTTTGAAATCCTTATTTTTCTTTTTTCAAATAATTTTTTAAAAATAAAAAAAATTAATAAAATCATAAAAACCAAAAATATTTTGTGTTTCTTGTTTGAGTCTTGTGTCAAATTTTAAGTTTGGTGTCAATTGCATGCTTTTTAATTTTCCTTTAATTTTCGAAAACTCATGCATGTGTCCTTCATAATCTTCAAGTTGTTCTTGATGATTTTCTTTTTTTGATCTTTGCTTTTTATGTTTTGCATCTTTTCTTGTTTTTCATATGCATTTTTAATTTGTTAGAGTCTAAAGTTTGACAATTTCTAAGTTTGGTGTCTTGCATATTTTTCTTTTCTTAAAAATTTTCAAAAATAAGTCTTGATGTTCATCTTGATCTTCAAAGTTTTCTTGGTGTTCATCTTGACATTCAAAGTGTTCTTGCATGCATTGTGTGTTTTGATTCATAATTTTCATGTTTTGAGTCTTTTTATTGTTTTTCTCTTTCTTCATTAAAAATTCAAAAATAAAAAAATATCCTTTCCTTTTCCTTTTCATAAATTTCGAATATTTGAGTTGACTTTTTCAAAACTTAGTTGTTCTTATGAGTCAAATCAAATTTTCAATTAAAAAAAAAATTCTATCTTTTTCAAATCTTTTTCAAAAATCAAATCTTTTTCATTTTTTCTTTCATAATTTCGAAAATTTCAAATTGATTTACAAAAATCTTTTTCTTATTTTGTTTCATAATTTTCAAAATCTTTACTAACAATTAATGTGATTGATTCAAAAAAAAATTTTAAGTTTGTTACTTGCCTGTTAAGAAAGGTTCAATCTTCAAATTTTAGAATCATATCTTTTAGTTTCTTGTTAGTCAAGTAATCAACTTTAATTTTCAAAATCAAATCTTTTTAATTTCCAATTCAAATCTTTTTCAAAATGATTTTCAATCATATCGTTTTCTATTTCAATCATATCTTTTTCAAAAATTAATTTCAAAATCTTTTCTAACTTCTTATCTTTTCAAAATTGATTTTCAAAATCCTTTTCAATTAACCACTTAACTTTTTGTTTGATTTTCAAAATTCTTATCTTTTTCAAAACCATCTAACTACTTTCCTCTCACCAATTTTCGAAAATCACTAACCTCTTTTTCAAAATTCCTTTTCATTAACTAATTGTTTTAATTTTTAATTTTAATTTTACTCCTTCTCTTAATTTTCGAACTCTAACTGCATTTTAAAATAAAAACAAAAATATTTTCATTTTATTTTTATTTAAATTTCGAATTCTTCCCCCTCTCATCTCTTTCTATTTATTTATTTATCTACTAACACTTCTCTCCCACCCAAAATTCGAACCCCATCTTCTTCTCCGTGTTCGAGTTTTTCTCTTCTCCTTCTTCTATTCTCCTCTTCTTATACTCACATAAGGAATCTCTATACTGTGACATAGAGGATTTCATATTTGCTTTTCTGTTCTCTTATTTTTCATATGAGCAGGAGCAAGGATAAGAACATTCTTGTTGAAGCTGACCCTGAACCTGAAAGGACTCTTAAGAGGAAGCTAAGGGAAGCTAAGGCACAACTTTCTGGAGAGGACCTGACAGAAATTTTCGAAAAAAAAAGGAGACATGGCCGAACCTAATAACAATGGTGGAGATGCAAGGAAGATGCTTGGTGACTTTATTGCACCCTCTTCCAACTTCTATGGAAGAAGCATCTCACTTCCTGCAATTGGAGCAAACAATTTTGAGCTTAAGCCTCAATTAGTTTCTCTAATGCAGCAGAACTGCAAGTTTCATGAACTTCCAATGGAAGATTCTCATCAGTTTTAGTTGAATTCTTGCAAATCTGTGACACTGTCAAGACCAATGGAGTTGATCTCGAGGTCTACAGGCTTATGCTTTTCCCTTTTGCTGTAAGAGACAAAGCTTGAACATGGTTGGATTCACAACCTAAGGATAGCCTGAACTCTTGGGATAAGCTGGTCAGTGCTTTCTTGGCCAAATTCTTTCCACTTCAAAAGATGAGCAAGCTTAGAGTGGAAATCCAAACCTTCAGACAGAAGGAAGGAGAATCCCTCTATGAAGCTTGGAAAAGATACAAGCAACTGATCAAAAGGTGTCATACTGACATGCTTCCAGAATGGAGCATCACAACTATATTCTATGATGGTCTATCTGAGTTGTCAAAAAATGTCATTGGACCATTCTGCAGGAGGATCTCTTCATCTAAAAACCCCTACAGAAGCTCAGAAACTCATTGAAATGGTTGCAAATAACCAGTTCATGTACACCTCTGAGAGGAATCCTGTGAACAATGGGACGCCTCAGAAGAAAGAAGTTCTTGAAATTGATACTCTGAATGACATATTGGCTCAGAACAAAATATTGACTCAGCAAGTCAATATGAGTTTTCAGAGTCTGAATGGATTGCAAGCTGCATCCAACAGTACTAAGGAAGCATCTTCTGAAGAAGAAGCTTATGATCTTGAGAACCTTGTAATGGCAGAGGTGAATTACATGGGAGAACCCTATGGAAATACCTATAATCTTTCATGGAGAAATCATCCAAATCTCTCATGGAAGGATCCACAAAAGCCTCAATAAGGCTTCAATAATAATGGTGTAAGAAATAGATTTAGCAATAGCAAGCCTTTTCCATCATCTTCTCAGCAACAGACAGAGAATTCTGAACAGAGCCATTCTGGCCTGGCAACCATAGTCTCTGATCTATCTAAGACCACACTAAGTTTCATGAATGAAACAAAGTCCTCCATTAGAAATTTGGAGGCACAGGTGGGTCAGTTGAGTAAGAAGATTACTGAAACTCCTCCCAGTACTCTCCCAAGCAATACAGAAGAAAATCCCAAGAGAGAGTGCAAGGCCATAACCATGACTAACATGGCCGAACCTGGAGAGAGTGAGGAGGATGTGAGTCTTAGTGAGAAAAGCCTCATGGGACGTCCTCTGGATAGAAAGGAATTTCCCTTTGAGGAACCAAAGGAATCTGAGGCTCATACAGAGACCATAGAGATTCCATTAAACTTTCTTCTGCCAATCATGAGCTCTGATGAATATTCTTCCTCTGAAGAGGATGAAGACATCACTGAAGAGCAAGTTGCTAAGTATCTAGGAGCAATCATGAAGCTGAATGCCAAGTTATTTGGTAATGAGACTTGGGAGGATGAAACCCCCTTGTTCACCAATGAACTGAATGCATTAATGAGGCAGACATTACCTCAGAAGAAACTGGATCCCGGAAAATTCTTCATACCTTGTACCATAGGCACCATGACCTTTGAGAAGGCTCTGTGTGACTTGGGGTCAGGGATAAACCTCATGCCACTCTCTGTAATTGAGAAACTGGGAATCTTTGAGGTACAAGCTGCAAGAATCTCACTAGAGATGGCAGACAAATCAATGAAACAGGCTTGTGGACTAGTAGAGGACGTGCTAGTAAAGGTTGAAGGCCTTTACATCCCTGCTGATTTCATAATCCTAGACACTGGGAAGGATGAGGATGAATCCATCATCCTTGGCAGACCCTTCCTAGCCACAGCAAAAGCTATGATTGATGTTGACAGAGGAGAGTTGGTCCTTCAATTGAATGAGGACTACCTTGTATTCAAAACTCAAGGTTCTCCTTCTGTAACCATGGAGAGGAAGCATGAAAAGCTTCTCTCAATATAGAGTCAAACAGAACCCCCACATTCAAACTCTAAGTTTGGTGTTGGGAGGCCCCAACCTTGCTTTGATTATCTGTGAGGCTCCATGAGAGCTCACTGTCAAGCTATTGACATTAAAGAAGCGCTTGTTGGGAGGCAACCCAATGTTATTTAATTATATCTATTTATTTTCCATTGCTATTTTATGTTTTCTTTAGGTTGATGATCATGTGAAGTCACAAAAACAACTGAAAAATAAAAAATAGAATGAAAAAAATAGCTCACCCTGGAGGAAGAGCTTACTGGCGTTTAAACGCAGTAAGAAGCATCAAACTGGCGTTTAACGCCAGAAAGAAGCATCAAGCTGGCGTTAAACACCAGAAACAAGCAGCAACCTGGCGTTTAACGCCAGTGGTGCACACCAAGGGCATTATGCACGCCTAAATGGAGCAGGGATGTTAAGTCCTTGACCCCTCAGGATCTGTGGCCCCACAGGATCCCCACATACCCCACCTCTTCTTCTCTCCTCTTCACACCCTTTCATAACACTCTTCCCCAAATACCCTTCACCAATTACATCCATATCTCTTCCCCAAATACTCCTCATCACTCACATCCATCCACTCTTCCCCAAAAACCCCACCTACCTCCAAATTCAAAAATTCTTTCCCTCCCAAACCCAACCTTAATACACGAAACCTAACCCTCCCCACACCTCTATATAAACCCCTCAACACTACCTCATTTTTACACATTACAAACACTTCTTCTCCCCTTGGCCGAATACACACTTCCCCTCCATCTCCTCCATTTTCTTCTTCTTCTACTATTTTCCTTCTTCTTTTGCTCGAGGACGAGCAAACATTTTAAGTTTGGTGTGGTAAAAGCATTGCTTTTTGTTTTTCCATAACCAGTAATGGCACCTAAGGCCAGAGAAACCTCTAGAAAGAGGAAAGGAAAGGCAATTGCTTCCACCTTTGAGTCATGGGAGATGGAGAGATTCATCTGAAAGGTCCATCAAGACCACTTCTATGAAGTTGTGGCCAAGAAAAAGGTGATTCCTGAGGTCCCTTTTAAGCTCAAAAAGGGCGAATATCTGGAGATCCGACAAGAGATTAGAAGAAGAGGATGGGAAGTACTCTCCAATCCTATTCAACAAGTCGGAATCTTAATGGTTCAAGAGTTCTATGCAAACGCATGGATCACTAGGAACCATGATCAAAGTATGAACCCAAACCCAAAGAATTGGCTTACAATGGTTTGGGGGAAATACTTAGATTTCAATTCGAAAAATGTAAGGTTGGCGTTCAACTTGCCAATGATGCAAGAAAATGTACGCCCCTATACTAGAAGGGTCAAATTTGATCAAAGGTTGGACCAAGTCCTCATGGATATATGTGTGGAAGGAGCTCAATGGAAAGTTGACTCAAGGGGCAAGCCGGTTCAATTGAGAAGACCGGACCTAAAGCCTGTAGCTAGAGGATGGTTGGAGTTCATCCAACGCTCTATCATTCCTACTAGCAACCGATCCGAAGTAACTGTAGATTGGGCCATCATGATCTATAGTATCATGATTGGGGAGGAAGTGAAAGTTCATGAGATTATACCTCAGGAACTTTACAAGGTGGCTGACAAGTCCTCTACTTTGGCAAGGTTAGCCTTTCCTCACCTCATTTGCCACCTCTGTAATTCGGCTGGGATTAACATAGAGGGAGACATCCTTATTGATGAGGACAAGCCCATCACTAAGAAAAGGATGGAGCAAACAAGAGATCATGGACCTCAACAAGAGCATGAGGAAATTCCTCACCATGAAATCCCTGAGATGCCTCAAGGGATGCACTTTCCTCCACAAAACTATTGGGAGCAAATCAACACCTCCCTAGGAGAACTAAGTTCCAACATGGGACAACTAAGGATGGAGCACCAAGAGCACTCCATCATTCTCCATGAGATTAGAGAAGATCAAAGAGCTATGAGGAAGGAGCAACAAAGGCAAGAAAGAGACATAGAGGAGCTCAAGAACACCATTGGTTCTTCAAGAGGAAGAAGACGCCATCCTCACTAAGGTGGACCCGCTCCTTAATCTCCTTGTCTATTTATTTTTTCTGTTTTCATTCTCTATGCTTTATGTTTATTTATGTTTGTGTTTTTACTACATGATCACTAGTGTCTAAGTGTCTATGTCTTAAAGCTATGAATGTCTTATGAATCCATCACCTCTCTTAAATGAAAAATGTTCTAAAAACAAAAGAACAAGAAGTACATGATTTCGAATTCATCCTTGAGCTTAGTTTAATTATTTTGATGTGGTGGCAACACTTTCTGCTTTCTGAATGAATGCTTGAACAGTGCATATGTCTTTTGAATTTGTTGTTTATGAATGTTAAAATTGTTGGCTCTTGAAAGAATAATGAAAAAAAAGAAATGTTATTGATAATCTGAAAAATCATAAAATTGATTCTTGAAGCAAGAAAAAGCAGTGAATAACAAGGCTTGTGAAAAAAAAATGGCGAAAATAAAAGAAAAAAAAAGAGAGAGAAAGAGAAAGAAAAAGCAAGCAGAAAAAGCCAATAGCCCTTAAAACCAAAAGGCAAGGGTAAAAGAAGGATCTAAGGCTTTGAGCATCAGTGGATAGGAGGGCCCAAAGGAATAAAATCCTGGCCTAAGCGGCTAAACCAAGCTGT
>NC_029789.2:31838517-31856147 GCF_000816755.2 Arachis ipaensis
TAATTCAGAGGCTGAAGAAGGACTGCAGATGCTGTTGTATTTTGAGCACCCTGCACTCGAAATGGATTTTCTGGAGCTACAAAAATCAATTGGTGCGCTCTTAATTGCGTTGGAAAGTAGACATCTAGAGCTTTCCAGAAATATATAATAGTTCATACTTTGCCCGAGTTTAGACGATGCAAACTGGCGTTCAAACGCCAACTCCCTGCCCTATTCTGGAGTTAAACGCCAGAAATAGGTTGGAAAGCAGAGTTAAACGCCAGAAACAGGCTACAACCTGGCGTTTAACTCCAAAAAGAGTCTCTACACATGAAAGCTCAATGCTCAGCCCAAGCACACACCAAGTGGGCCCGAAAGTGGATTTCTGCATCATTTACTTATCTCTGTAAACCCTAGTAACTAGTTTAGTATAAATATGAATTTTTACTATTGTATTTACATCTTTGAAACGTTTAGTCCTTAGACAATGGAGGCTGGCCTCACGGCCATGCCTAGACCTTTCACTTATGTATTTTCAACGGTGGAGTTTCTACACACCATAGATTAAGGTGTGGAGCTCTGCTTTTCCTCATGAATTAATGCAAAGTACTATTGTTTTCTTATTCAATTCAAGCTTATTCCTATTCTAAGATATTCGCTTGCACTTCAACATGATGAATATGATGATCCGTGACACTCATCACTATTCTCGATCTATGAATGCGTGCCTGACAACCACTTCAGTTCTACCTTGGATTGAGCGTTTATCTCTTAGCCTCCATTCCGAAAGATCGGAGTCTTCGTGGTATAAGCTAGAATTATTGGTGGCCATTCCTGAAATCTGGAAAGTCTAAACCTTGTCAGTGGTATTCCGAGTAGGATCTGGGATGGGATGACTGTGACGAACTTCAAACTCGCGAGTGTTGGGCGTAGTGACAGACGCAAAAGGATCACTGGATCCTTTTCCAACATGATCGAGAACCGACAGATGATTAGCCGTGCGGTAACAGTGTATTTGGACCATTTTCACTGAGAGGACGGGAAGTAGCCATTGAAAACGGTGATGCCCAACATACAGCTTGCCATGGAAAGGAGTATGAATGATTGGATGACAGCAGTAGGAAAGCAGAGGTTCAGAAGGAACAAAAGTATCTCCATACGCTTATCTGAAATTCTCACCAATGAACTGTATAAGTATCCCTATCCTATTTTATATTTTATATTTTAATTATCAAAATCCCATAACCATTTGAATCCGCCTGACTGAGATTTGCAAGGTGACTATAGCTTGCTTCAGGCCGACAATCTCCGTGGGATCGACCCTCACTCACGTAAGGTTTATTACTTGGACGACCCAGTGCACTTGCTGGTTAGTTGTATCGGAGTTGTGAAAAAGAATTTGAGATTATAAACGTGCGTACCAAGTTTTTGGCGCCGTTGTTAGAGATCACAATTTTGTGCACCAGTACGCATAGGCCACGCGTACGCGTCGTCTGGCATTTTACTTCTCACGCGTACGCATCATGTCATGCGTACGCGTCGCCTGACGACCTCATCTCCATGCGTGCGCGTCATGCCATGCATGCGCATCGATGAATTCACTCCAAATCCTTGATTTTCCATGAATTCTCTACTTTGCATGCTTTTCTCTTTACTCCTTTGATCCATTCCTAACCCTTTTCAACCTGAATTCACTAACAAACACATCAAGGCATCTAGTGGAATCAAAGGTGAATTTAAACTAACAAATTAAAGGCCTAAAAAGTATGTTTTTACACTTAAGCACAAATTAAGGGAGAATTACAAAACCATGCTATTTCATTGAATAAATGTGAGAAAAGTTGATAAAATCCCCTAAAATCAACACAAGATAAACCACAAAATTGGGGTTTATCACCTCACCATTAACTTCACATCATCATCATCCCTTCGCACCTCTTCCCTCTCCCTTTTCTCACCACCATCACCATTGCCACCATAGCCATTCATTACTCACAACACTTTTTTTTTCAGCAACAACAATAGCCCCAAAATAAATTAACAGCAACATTCATAAAATAAATCAACAAAAAATTCAGATTAAACAATAATTCAATAATCATCAACTACAATTTCAATTTTATAACATGAACTTTATCAAGAAGTGTTGGGGAGAGATTGGGTCGGAATTCACTGCAGCAGTGATGGACTTTTTTTGAACTGCAAAGCTACCAAGAGACTCTAATGTTACATGGGTGGCTTTGGCTCCTAAGTTCGTTGGAGCAAAGGAGATAAAAGACTTTCATCCAATCAGCATGGTAGGCTGTGTGTATAAGGTCATATCAAAGGTATTGGTACGAAGAATGAGGAGTGTAATGCCTGGATTAGTAGGAGACATACAAAAAGCTTTTGTGAAAGGGAGGAAGATACATGATGGAGCCTTGATTGCTTGTGAGACTGTGTAGTGGCTGAAAACGAGGAAGAAGAGTGCACCGATAATCAATTTGGATTTTCAAAAGGCATATGACAGAGTCAAATGGAGTTTTGTGGATATCGTCCTTCAAAAGATGGGTTTTGGTACTAAATGGCGAAGACGGGTCAATGAGTGTATTTGCTCGGCGTCTATGTCGATTCTAATAAATGGGTCGCCATCTAAATCCTTTAAGATGGAACGAGGTCTAAGGCAAGGTGATCCGCTCTCTCATTTTCTCTTTGTACTTGTGGTGGATGTACTCCATAGGATGGTAGCTGAAGCTGTGAGGAATAGCAGAAATTCTCCATTGTTGGTCGGACAGGACAACATTGAATTGTCTCACTTACAGTTTGTGGATTACACCATATTGTTCTGTCCACATGATGAAGTTACTATCAGAAATTACAAGATGCTTTTGCGATGTTTTGAGGACAGTTTGTGGATTACACCATATTGTTCTGTCCACATGATGAAGTTACTATCAGAAATTACAAGATGCTTTTGCGATGTTTTGAGGTGATGTCTGGATTGAGTATTAATTTTGATAAATCCAGCTTAATTCCAGTTAATTGTGATAGGGAGTGGTCGCAAAGAATGTGCAGTTTATTAGGGTGTAAGGAAGCATCCCTGCCTGTTAAATACCTTGGTGTTCCACTTGGAGCAAACCCAAGACTTGTCAAGACATGAAAACCAATTATAGATAAGGTGGAAGACAAACTCAGTTTGTGAAAAGCAAAAACGTTAAACAAAGATGGTAAATTGGTGCTTATTAAATCAGTACTTAATAGTCTGCCAATGTACTACCTGAGCTTGTACAAAATGCCAAAAGCAGTAGCAGAGAAGTTAATTTCACTGTATAGGAGATTTTTGTGGAGCAACGAAGATGGCAAGCATGGAATACCTTTAGTAAAATGGGAAATAGTACAAACTCTGAAAAAATTAAGAGGTTTGGGAGTGGAGGATGCAGTACTTCGAAATACCACACTGTTATTCAAATGGTGGTGGAGATTTTCTAAGAAAAATTGTCCATTATGGAAGAAGATTGTATGCTCTTGTAATAACTTAAATCCTAATGTGTTGCTTTGTCATCAGTCTGTATTTTCCAAAGGGGGACCATGGAAGGATATTTGCCAGTTACAAATCATAGAGCAGGAGGTGAGAGAGAAGATGATTCGGAATTTATCTCTGGAAGTAGGTAATGGTAGACAAGTGCATTTTTGGGAGGACAGTTGGTTGCCGATTGGTATGTTAAAAGACACTTTCCCAAGACTTTTCTCAGTTTCAAATCAGAACGGATCTGTTATAGGGGATTGTGGTTTTTGGGATGGGCTAGAATGGATATGGAACTTTCAGTGGAGACGAAAACTATTCTAATGGGATTTGGAACTAGTTAACCAACTTCATGAAATTCTACGATCAGTCAAGTTAACAACTGAGAGAGAGGACCAACTAGTGTGGAAATTTGATAAATCTGGCGTTTATATTACTAACTCCTTTGTGCAGGTGAAAACACTTCCGGAGGAAATTACGAGCTATAGTTTCACTAGTTTCATTTGGAGAAGTTTAGTACCTCCACGTATTGAGTTATTCACCTGGTTTGTACTAGTTGGTAGAGTCAATACTAAGGAAAGATTACGAAGGCTAGGCGTTATTGATCAATTGGATAGTGTGTGTGTTTTATGCAAAAAGGATGTTGAGGACCTCCACCACTTGTTTCTTCGTCGTCAGTTTACTTGGTAGGCGTGGTGTGCATGATTGTTTGACTATGGCAGATTGTGGATTGTTCTAGGGACAATTAAGCAACATTTTGAAAGCTGGACGGGAGTGACTATAAGGAAGGAGGAACGTAATAGGTGGCTAATTGGATTTTTGCTATTGTTTGGCATATATGGATGAAAAGGAATGACAGAATCTTCAGGAGTCAAGAAGCAGGAATTGTGAAAATTATTAATAGGTCGCTTACGAGTTGTAAGGATTGGAGTAGAGTTGATCCAAATGGTTTAGTTCTTGGTTGTTTTGTTGCTCCACCTTATTGTGTTGAGCTCCTTTACTTAAAAAAAAAAACAATTTTAGTTTTCAGATCCAAAAATAGCAAAACAACAGAAATAAAAAAAATTAAAAAAAATAAATGATGTTTATGTTCTTCAAAAATAAAAAAAATAAAAAGAAAGGAAGAACGACGAACAGCTTCTTGAAACTTCGTTCGAAGTTCCAGAACCCCCACCACTACTGTTAACTACCACCACCACCGTAACTGCCATGGTTATCGAAATCTCTGAGATTCTGTGGCTGGTAGAGAAACAACGGATTACTGTTGTTGTTGTTGTTGTTGTTGTTGTTGTTGTTGTTGTTGTTGTTGTTGTTGTTCCCAAATACATGAATTAATGGGTTATTCAAATGCAAAGTAGAAGAATATTGTGGATCCATGTAAGCATGGTAATGGAAAAGGAAAACGGAAAAGGAGTTAGAAGAAGGAGAAGAAGATGAAGAAGAAGAACCGTTGTTGATGGCGGTTACTACACCAAACTTCATCATCATCAAACCAGAACGTTGTTGTTCTTCTTGCTTCACTGCAGAAGAAGAAGCGAATAAGTAGGACGACAGAAATGGAGAGAAGAAGAATTGGTGTTGGGATTGGAGTTGGGGTTTTGAAGAGAGGGGCATGATGAAGGGGATGGGGGGTTACGGGAGTGGGGTGAGGGGGTGGGTTTTGTTTTGATTTTTTAATATTATTCTTAATTATTTTTATTATTTATTAAGGGTAATTTGGTAAAAAAAATAAAATTGAAGTAGAAAAGAACGATTTTATAACGTTTTGTAACGTTGGGGATGATTTTAATAACAAAAAAAGATTGGAGACGATTTTGATTTTAGCCTCATACCTTAGGGACGAAAAAAGTACTTAACCCTTACAATAATTTGTCCTCGAAAATACACTTCGAGGCTCATAGTAGTCCTTAAGGCACTTTTTATCCATCACTTGCCATCGAAAAAATGAGCTGGATTGATTCCTACCACACTGGCATTATAATAGCAAGTTGATGTGATAAAAAAAATGTATTTTTGTAATTTGATCCCTTTGTTCCCTTTTAAAATTTTAATTTTCAAATTATCTTCAAATTGTATTCAAACCTAAATCATTATCAATATCAAGAAACACTCCTTACTTTTTCCTCGTCGTGTTATTCTAACCATCTTTTTTGCCACAATCTTCACTTTCATACCCCCCTCTTCATGGGTTGGTCTATTTGTAATGCTCCATTTTCTTTTAATTCTAAAAGTAATTTGTTTGATGGGCCACTTAAGTTTTTCATTTTTTTATCTTATAAATCATGTAGTTTAACAAAATTTTCTAAAATATCCTATCATTCATTCTTCTTTCATTGTTGCTTTAACTTGAACTCCTCTTTACTTTTTGCCTTTTTCTTCTTATTGGATAGTACCTTTTAGAAAAACAGATTAAGTAAAAATTCAATAATAAGAGCCATATTTTCAAAAAATTGTTGAATTATTATAAAATATAAAAACAAAAGCTAGTCACCATAATGCTAGTTTACACAGTCTCATTTTAGTGCAAAGCAATTGAGTATAAATCTAATTTTTCAGGATAAATCTAAATTATTTAGTGCCATTAAAAGATTTACATAATTACTGGAATACTTTACTGGCACTAAGTAAAGAATTTTTTAAAAAATTTTATCTCGACAAACACTTGTTATATGATTGTTAGAAATAATATTTTTAAAATCATGATAATTTATAATGATAATTTTGGTGATGATTTTTATGATTATTACCAAATGCATTATTATTTTTGTTGGGTGTGGTTGAAGAAGTATTCCAGGATTAAACAGAACTCATCCAACTCTTTTTATTTTTATCTTTTTTCTCTTTTCAATTTACGGGCCCTTTTACTGGATTTCTTTAATTTTCGTTTAATGTTACAATTGTTGCATCCAAACCAATATATATATATATATATATATATAACAAGAGAGGAGAAGACGACCAAGGGTTGAACTTGTACTTAAGCCATAGGATTAAAGAGGAAAAAAAGAATAATAAAATAAAATAAAAGTTGACAATAATGTTTATTAAAGAATACTGCAGGGAGGTGAGAATAGTGGTAGAAGGAGAAGAAGTGGGATCAAATATAGTAGCGGTGAAAAATTGGAGATTAAGAATATAGATAGGACACAATTAGATTATAGTTGAAAATCAGGTTAAGATAAGTTTAGAGGGAATTACTAAAAAAATTTAAACACTTTTTAGAATTTAGATAATTTTTTTCAATCAAAGTATATTTTTAATAGGTATAACTTCTGTTCGTTACCCGAGGATGTCGGGTACTCGATGGATCGGATGGGGGTGGAAGGATACTGGGTGCGAGATCCTGCAGCAGCCTAGAACGGGTCTTCGGGTCCAAGTGGGAGGCTGGCGAAGCCGCCGGTTGAACGGACGAGAGAGGTTGGCCACCTACAAGGACACTCCGACGCTCAAGTTAGTGTCCGTACGAAAGGATAGCCAAATTAGATAAAGTGATGTGTACCTCGGGGGGAGTGCTAACCTCTCCCCTTATATACTGTGCTGGGTGGGCCCAAAGATGACCTAACCCACTGGCCAGGGTGCTTGTGAGCTGTCTCTGCCCACGTGGGAGGAGTAGGTCGTTCCGAATTTTGGTTCGGGGCTTTGGGTGCTGCTCCGAGGGAGCCAACCCGACTGGTCCGCTGGGTGTGGCGCTGGGTCGCAAGCGAAGTCGGATGTCGACCGGGTCGGGTACGGCGGGCCGACCCATTGTGTTTCCCTTGTGAGGGGTAGTTTGGGCCTGGGTTGGATGGTGCCCGACCCGGTGGCTAGCTGGGCTGGACTTGTGATAGTCCGTAACAGTGCCCCCAACGCGCTAGCCTTGAGGTTTAGAACTCGTGGCTAGGCGCGTTTGTGCTACTCGCCGAGATGGGACGTGTTCCTCTTCTCGGAAGCCCGTTGTTGGCGTTTCGTGTTCCTCACGCGTGGTTGTCTCGTCTCTGACACCGCCTCCTTGGCTTCTGCGTGGGGCATTAAATGCCCCATCATTTCATGATTTGAAATTTGCGCAAAATGACAGATATGCTCCTGTCTTTTGGCGCTTTTCCTGACGGTTACATTCTTGGCCCCTCTCTTTTTTATTTTCGTAACCTCCTTATTTCCCCACTCTCCTTTTCTCCTCCTTCTATTCCCTCGAACCGCTGCTGCTTTTCCTCTCTTTTCTGCTCCTTGCTTGTTTTTCTTCATCTTGCTCTTGTTGCTGCTTCAGCTTTTTCAGACTACTTCTTCATCTTTCTTTGTACATTGATTTTTACAGTTCCATGTTTTGCTCTTTCCTTTATGGTATTTCGTGTGCTTTCCTTTATGCATGCCTGGGTTTCTGTTTGTTTTTTGCCGCTTCTTCTTTTAGAGGGGGTGCCACTGGGTTTTCCTTAGGGTTTACTTGAGTTCTGGGTAGTGTGGGGATATCTAGAGGGTGGTTTAGAGAATTGTAGTTTTTGCTTTTACTACTTTAAGGGTCTCCGACATTCCGTCCTGACTAAGTGGTGCCCTCGTTGTAGGTATGGCCGAGCGCCTCGTTCTCCCGGACCAGGCTCAACGACCGCTAGCCGACTTTGTTGACCATTACGCTTGGGTTTCTTCCGATGTGAAGGACACCCCTTCCAAGGTCACGAAGGAGGGCCTCCAGGATCTGCGCCAGGCAGGGCTCTTATGTGGGGGAGGTCTCGAGGAGGCGTTCTACCAAGTTTACGTTCTTGCTAATCGGGAGCGCGTCTGTTAGAAGAACTTGGCGTTCCCACGAGTTGTTGACTGGTTGTGGGTTTATGAGCCCATGTTCACAACCTTGGGGGTTCGTTTACCCTTCTCCCCCTTTTTCATGGGTTTGTTGAATCATTGTGATGTTGATCCGTCACAACTTCACCCGAACAGCTGGGCTGCCATCCGATGCTTCGAGATGGTTTGTGAATATCTGGAGCTTCTGACTTCAGTGAACGTTTTCCTCTACCTTTTCCTGCTCACGAACCCTTCTCGTCAGGGGAAAGCGAAGAAAGGGTATATGTCTCTCAGGGCCCAACAAGGCCGTAGGAGTTTTGGCCTTTTTGAGGACTCCTTCCATGGCTTTAAGTCCACTTTCTTCAAGGTCAGGCCAATCGAGGGTCATCAGCCCTTCTGGCTTACTGCCGAGGGAGAAAGACGGATCCCGACCTACTGGAGGTTCGGGGCGGGGTCCAATTATTTGATAAAAATTTTCTATGACTGGTTGAGTCCAGAAGATCGCAACATTGCCGACATCTTGTTGGCTATTTTTGGCGAGAAAAATCTCAACCCCCTTATGGTTATGGGGGACCGGGAAGCCGATCGGTCGTATGTTGGTGAGTTCTTCATTATTTTGTGTTTTGCGTGTTTAGTTCTTCCATTGTTCATGCCCTTGCTTTTTTGTTTACAGTTTCCATGGCTGGTGGAAAGAAAACTTTGGCCGACTTGATGAACCTTATCCAAGGTGATGATGAGGGAGGTGAGGACTCCTCGGTGACTCCCTCGGCGAGCCGGGACCAGGAAGATGCCGGGGAGGGTAGTGGTCGGGTTGATGGTGCTGACCAAGGTCAGCCGGATGGGGCTGAAGTCCCTCCCGAGAATACCTCAGGGAATCCTGGTGTGGAGGCGGAGGTCTCCATTGAGGAAGAGTATCTAAAGTTTGGTGATGATGACTTGAAGGTTGTTAGCAACCCTAAGAAGAGAAAGCGAGATTCTGGGAAGGCGCTCTCGGTTATGGAAAAGAACTTCGATGCTGGGGGCTTCATCGAATCCCAGTTGCTTCCTAGCACCGAAGAGTTTTTTCGTGATGCCGACCTTTCTGGGCTGGCAAGGTGGATCTACCGCAGTCTTCTTCGAGCTGCAGCTATCGCCAAGAAGGTGGAGCCTGTCTTGGGAAATTACCATGCCATGGAAGTGAAGCTTTGGGATTCCCAAAAAGACCTGACAGATTCGAGGTCCCGGGAGGAGTCTCTGAAGGCAAAGTTGTCTGAGCAGGGAAAGAAGGCTGAGGAGTCATTTGGTTTACCGTTTTATGGTATTTACCGTTTTTGCTGTTTGTCGCGGAGTCATTTTTTGCTTTGGGTCCCTTTGGTTCCCGGGGTGATCAGTCCCGGATTTTCGTTAGGTCGATCGTTTATTTTTTACCATTTTGTCATTTTGATGCGAATCTTGCAAAAAGACATTCATTATATATGCATTATAGAACTTTTAAACAAAGAAGTGATGTGGTATATAATTAAGTGAAAGACAGTAAAAAGGGATGCAAAGGAAATTAATTAGTGGGAGGGAGTGAGGTCGTCGGATCGTCTGGTTAGTTCTTCTTATGAGTAGAACCTCTTTAGGTTTGCCATGTTCCATGTTCTCGGTACCTCGCTTCCATCTAACTTCTCCAACTTGTAGCCTCCTTTGCCGAGGACCTCTCTTACCCTGTAAGGGCCTTCCCAGTTTGCGGCTAGCTTGCCTTTTCCTGGGTTGGCAGCCCTATGTCGTTGAGTCGTAAGACCATGTCACCTTCTCCCAGGCTTCTGTTTAGCACCTTGCCATTGTAACTTAGGGCTACCCTTTGCTTTATTGCTGTTTCTATTAGATGCGCCATTTGCCTTGTCTCGTCGACCAGATCTTTTTCGATTGCTTCATTTCCTCCCCCGAGGAGTAACCTTGGACTCGGTTCCCCGACGTCGACTGGATGACTGCGTCGACCCCGTATGTGAGTCAGAAGGAGGTTTTGCCGGTGGATGATTGAGGGGTGGTCCTGTAAGACCATAGGACTAAAGCTAGCTCGTCTACCCATGAGCCCTTTTCCCCTCAAGTCGCTTCTTTAGCCCTTTCAGGATAACCTTGTTGGCTGGCTCCACCTGGCCGTTGGTTTGGGGATGTTCGACTGAGGAGAAACTTTGTTTGATTCCCAGTCCTGCTAGGAATCCTTTAAATTTCTTGTCAGTGAATTGTGTCCCGTTGTCTAACATGACGGTTTCTGGGATTCCAAACCTGGTGACCACCTGCCTCCACATGAATTTTTGGCAATTCGCTGAAGATATGCTAGCCAGTGATTCTGCTTCTACCCATTTAGTGTAGTAGTCTATGGCTAATATCAAGTATTTCACTTGCCCAGGCCCAGGTGGTAACAGTCCTAAGAGGTCGACTCCCCATTGGACGAAAGGTCGGGGGGCCATCATCAGGTTAAGTTCTTCGGGTGGTGCTTTGTGGAAGTTGGCATTTTCCTGACATTTTTTGCATTTCCTGACAAACTCCTGGGCGTTCATCATCATCGTGGGCCAGTAATATCCTGCTCGGATGATTTTTTTTGCTAGCGACCTCCCTCCAATATGGTGGCCACAGCACCCCTCGTGGACTTCGCTTAGGACGTAGTCCGTCTGGTCGGGGCGTAGGCATTTGAGCAAGGGTTGGTGGAGTCCTCGCTTGTATAATTGCCCTTGTATGATCACGTATTTGGGAGCTTCCATCTTGATAGCCTGTGCCTCATTCTCGTCTAGGGGCATTTCTCCGTGCTCTATGTATCGGAAGATAGGGTCTACCCATGAGGGGGAGCTTAGAGTTTGGCTTGCGCATAAGATGATTTCTGGTTTGGTTGCCAGTCCCTGGATTAAGGATCTGTTCCCTATCCCGGGTTTGGTGCTTGCTAGCTTGGAGAGGAGGTCGGCTCGGGCGTTCCTTTCTCTAGGGACATGCTGGATTATGACTTCCTCAAAGCCTTTGCATAGCTCCTTTACTTTCTCCAGGTATTTTTGCATTAGTGCGTCCCTGGCCTAGTAGCTGCCGTTTATTTGAGAGGTGACGATCTGGGAGTCACTGCTAACTTCCACCCTCGACGCTCCGACCTCTTTGGCTAGCATTAACCCTCCTATCAAGGCCTCGTACTCTGCCTGGTTATTGGAGACTGGGAAGTCAAACTTGATCGATTGTTCATAAGCTACTCCTGTCGAGTTTTCGAGAATGATTTCAGCACCTCCGAACGTTTGGTTGGATGCTCCGTCGACGTGGAGCTTCCACCGTGTGTTTGGCACGTCGGGGGGCCTCCCCTGTGACTTCTACCAGAAAATCTGCGATGGCTTGGGCTTTAATTGCCTGCCTAGGATCGTATTGTAAGTCATATTGGGACAGCTCTATCGCCCATGCCATCATTCTTCCCGCGAGGTCGGGTTTTTGGAGGACTTGTCAGATGGCTTGGTCAGTTCTCAGGATGATCACGTGCCATTGGAAGTACTGCTTTAGTCTTCTGAATGAGGTCAGTAGGGCATAGGCCAGCTTTTCCAACTTGGTGTACTTCAACTCCTCCCCTTGGAGTACTTTGCTGATGAAGTATACTGGGCGTTGAGTTTTGTCTTCTTCTCGGACAAGGACTGTCGCCATTGCTTGTGTGGTTACAGCTAGGTACAATTACAGGGGCTCCCCTTCTTTAGGCTTACTGAGTATGGGAGGTTTTGAGAGTATCTTTTTGAAGTGGCTGAACGCTTCTTCACATGCTGGGGTCCACTCAAAGGTGATCCCCTTCTTCATTAGGTTGAAGAATGGGATGACCTTTTCTGCCGAGGCGCCGAGGAACCAGAATAGAGCCATAAGTTTTCTGGTGAGTCATTGCACGTCCTTAACGCACCCAGGGCTTGCCATTTTGAGGACGGCTTCACATTTGTCTGGGTTGGCCTCTACCCCTCTTTGTGTTATCATGAACCCTAAGAATTTTCCTGCTTCCATGGCAAATGCGCATTTGAGTGGGTTGAGCCTCATTTTGAATTTTCTTAGAGCTTTGAAGATGGCTTGGAGGTCATTTATTAGTTTGTTCGGCTCCGCCGTTTTCACCAGGATGTTGTCGACGTACACCTCTACTGTGTTGCCGATGAGGTCGTGGAAGACCTTGCTCATTAGTCTGTGATAGGTGGCTCCTGCGTCTTTTAGCCCAAAGGGCATTACTTTGTAGCAATAAGTGCCTCCTGGTGTTATGAATGCTATTTTATCTTCGTCAGGTCGGTGCATCGGGATCTGGTTATAGCCAGAGTAGGCATCCATGAAGCTAAGAAAATGATACCCTGCCGCCGAGTCGACCAAGGTGTCGATGTTGGGGAGGGGGAAAGAGTCTTTTGGGCATGCTTTGTTCAGATCAGAGTAATCAACGCACATTCGCCACCTTCTGCTAGCTTTTTTGACTAAGACGACATTGGACAGCCATGTTGAATACTCAAGTTCTTTGATGAATCCTGCTTCTAGTAACCCTGCTGTTTGTCTGGCGACTTCGTCGGCCTTTTCTTGAGACATACATTCTCCACCTTCCGCTGGCTTTCTTGACTAGAACGACGTTGGACAACCACGTTGAATACTCGAGTTCTTTGATGAATCCTGTTTCTAGTAGCCCGGCTGTTTGCTTGGCGACTTCGTCGGCCCTTTCTTGGGACATCTTCCTTCGCCGCTGGGCTACTGGTCGGACGTCGGGTTTTACGGCTAGCCGGTGGGACATGACCTCGGGATCCAACCCCGGCATGTTTGATGGTGTCCACGTGAAGATGTCGCCGTTTGCCCTTACAATGTCCATGAGGGGTCCATTGAGTTCATAGGGCAGATTCCTGTTTACAAAGGTAAACTGGTCTACCGACTTCCCTATCTGAAACTTTTCCATGTCTCCCTCTGGTTCTGGTCTCGACTTGTCCTCCATCCTGACGTCCAGATCTGCCAAGAACACACCAGCTGCCTTTTTAGACTCTCTCCTTAAGGAGAGACTGGCGTTGTCGCAAGCGATCGCCGCTTCTAGGTCTCCCCTTATGGAGCCAACTGTTCCCTTGTCCGTTATGAACTTCATTGTCAGGAATTTAGTGCATATTACGGCTGAGAGTTCGTTGATGATCTTTCTTCCCAGGATGATGTTATATGCTGTGGAGTCTCTGAGGACTACGAATTCTGCCATGACCGACTTCTTGGCATCACCGGTTCCGAGGCATATTGGGAGGGAGATCGTCCCGTCGGGTTTTATGTAGTTATCACCGAGTCCCATGACCCCGTGCTGGTAATTTTTGAGGTCAGATTCTTTGAGCCCTATGGCGTCGAATACGTTTCTGAATAGGATGTTGGAGTCGGCTCCAGCATCGACGAGGATTCGTCTGACTAACCCTGTGCTGACCATTGCTGTAACCACCATGGGAGGGGGGGGTTCTCGGGGAGGTCGTGAAACCATTTATCCTCCGGTCCAAAGGATATCGTGGGTGGCCCCCTATTGGTGGTGGGGCCTTCCATTGAAATGGATAGGATCCGGTTTCCCGTTTTTGTCGCCGACTTGGATTTTGGAGGGCTATCGCGCCCTACCACGACGTTGACCACGAAGGTTGGGGGGTTGTTGGCGTCCTCTATGGTCTCCTGTCTAGGCTTGACAGCTCGGCTGTGATATTCTTCAGAGCGTTCGCGCTCCTGTCTCCTCGACTCTCTAATGAGCCGGGAGAATTCGCTCAGCTTTCCATCTTTTATGGCCTGCTCTAAAGCATCCTTCAGATCGAAACACTCTTGGGTTTTGTGGCTGAACTCCTTGTGGTAATCACAGTAGAGGCTTTTGTTGCCCCCTGTTCTCTCTTTCAATGGTCTGGGTTAGGATAGGATTCCTTTGCCTGCGATTTGTTGGTAAATCTCCACTATGGGTGCCGTGAGTGGCGTGTAGTTTATGAACCTTGCTACCCGTGAGGGTTGCTTGGATTGCTTGCCAAGGGTGCCGTCCCGGGGGGCTTCCTTGTATCTGTCGACCTGGGTGGCCTGCCGAGCTGGGGGTTTAGGAGCTGCCGTTTATTTGCTGATACAACCTGACCAACTTCCACATCATTAATGTATTCCTTGGCCACACTTTGAATTTCTTGCATGGACCAGACAGGCATGGTAGTGAGGTGCTTCCTAAAGTCCTCGTTTTGCAGGCCGTTCGTTAGGTAGAGACTAGCGACTGAGTCCGTAAGGTCGTCAATCTCTAGACACTCATCATTGAATCTGTCTAGGAACTTTCTGGTCAGCTCCCCGGGCTTTTGGGTAACCCCCAACAAGTTGATTGGGTGTTTTGCCTTGGCTATGCGTGTCGTGAACCGAGCCAGGAAGCTTTGGGAGATGTCCGCGAAAGATGTGATGGATCTTTGTGGGAGGACGTTGAACCATCGAATCGCTGGGCCGGCTAGCGTCACAGGGAACGCTCGGCATCTGACCGCGTCGCCTACCCTCTCCAAGTTCATGCTTGCTTCAAAATCTGTGATATTCTCCTGGGGGTCCTTAGTCCCGTCGTATCTCATGTTCGTCAGCTTGTCGAAGTTTTTCGGGAGCCGGACCTTGAGGATCGAGGGGTGAAAAGGAGTGGCTCCCATGATAATAGGTCCTGTTGTTTCTTGGCTTTCCCCCTCTGGGACTCCCAGTGGCTCTCGGACCTGCTTCGAGTAGGTCGGAAGGTCGCCTGTGTATGCGCCTCCTTGTTAGGCTCCTTTCTCGGCTGTCGTGTCCTCGGGAGGGGGAGCGAGTGCGGGTGTGGGATTGGCTGGCGTCGCTGTGGGAGTGGCTGACGTCTTCGTGGGGTCGGCCTCTCGCTGCCAGCTCCCGCTCAAGGTTTTGTACTCTATGTCTAAGTTCCTGCATGATCTTGGCACTGTCGGCCCACGTTCCTCCGAAGGAACGTCTCTCGGGGGTCTTGGTGTAGATTTGTTGGTTTGGCTGAACGGAGGATCGTGGTTGTTTTCCAGCACGGGCTGTCGAACTTTCCCTGCTCAGGCGGGCCCCACCTCCTTCACGGAGTTCCTCCGAAGTGGGGGGTCGCTCCATGTCTGCTTCGGGATCCCACAGATGGCGCCAATGTTGGTTACCCGAGGATGTCGAGTACCCGATGGATCGGATGCGGGTCCAAGTGGGAGGCTGGCGAAGCCGCCGGTTGAACGGACGAGAGAGGATGGCCACCTGCAAGGACACTCCGACGCTCAAGTCAGTGTCCGTACGAAAGGATAGCCAAATTAGGTAAAGTGATGTGTACCTCAGGGGAAATGCTGACCTCTCCCCTTATATACTGTGCTGGACGGACCCAAAGATGACCTAGCCCACTGGCTAGGGTGCTTGTGAGCTGTCTCTGCCCACGTGGGAGGAGCAGGTCGTTCCGGGTTTCGGTTCGGGGCTTCGGGTGCTGCTTCGAGGGAGCCGACCCGACTGGTTCGCTGGGTGAGGCGCTGGGTCGCAAGCGAAGTCGGATGTCGACCGGGTCGGGTACGGCGGGCTGTTTCAGTTCGGGGCTTCGGGTGCTGCTCCGAGGAAGCCGACCCGACTGGTCCGCTGGGTGTGGTGCGCTGGGTCGCAGGCAAAGTCGGATGTCGACCGGGTCAGGTACTGAGGACAAACCCGATATGTTTCCCTTGAGGGGTAGTTTGGGCCTGGGTTGGGTGGTGCCCCGACCCGGCGGCTAGCTGGGCTGGACTTATGACAGTCCGTAACAACTTCAATTTTATTTTTTTAATAAATTTATTAACTTCTAATTGAGGATTAACTGGAGTAAAATTTCAAGTAACAAACAGTAGAAGTATGTACAGAGCAAAGGAATATAGCATAACGAACAAAATCTAATGACGAGTGAGGACTTATTAAACGAGAAACCTAAAAGGTGAGCAAGGGCCAACAGTAGCATGTGACGTATGACGAGAGTAGCAGTTTAAGTGGGCTCAAGATCCTCTAAAGTATAAAAGTTGGTAAAATGATAAAGTAAAAAGCTAATCATTCTTAAATTAAAATAGTGGGGCACACATTCATGAAAATTACAAAATTAACGTTGATTAACCCTTCACTTTACCATCCCTACAAAAAAAGGTCTTTGGCAGGTAAAAAGGGTGACCATAGGTCTGTGGTCACAGTTTTTTCACCGTGACCTATTCTGGCATGGTTATAGATCTATGATCACAATCTTTCATCTATCGTCACAGATTTTATGGTCACGGTTGGAGTGTTTAAATTTTGACACTTTAGTCCACATTTTTTTACCGTGATCATAGCTTACTCTATGGTCATGCGTAAAAACTGTAACCATAACTTGATCTATGGTTACTCTTTTGTAAAACTGTGACCCTAGCCTAATCTATGGTCAGCTATGGTCACAGTTTTAACATAACTATAACTTATCTATGGTCACTCTATTTTAAAACCCTAACTATAGACCCTTTTAGGTTACCCACCAAAACCATGATGATAGACCCTTTTAGGTCATCCTTTCGTAAAATCGTGACCATAAATCCTTAGGCTATCCCCAAAACTGTGACGATAGATACTACCAATATCGTGACTATAGGCCCTTTTATGTCACCCCAAAACCGTGACCATAGATACCTTTAGGTCACTTTTTAAAACCGTGACCATAGACCCTTTCACCTCCCAAACTGTGACCATAGACCTTTTTAGATCACCCCAAAATCATGATTATAGATCTTTTTAGGTCACTCTTTTTTAAAAAATTGTGACCATAAACCTTTAGATCACCCGTAAAATCATGACTATAAACCCTTTTAGGCTATCCTTTCAAAAAATTATGCTCATAGGTACTTTATGGTTACTTTTTTTTAAAAAATCGTTACTATAGATTTTTTTGGAGTCATGTTAAAGGATCCGAATCCTCTAAAGTTGTATTGTCACTTTAAAAAAAAAATATATCATTAATTACGATTGAATTAAAATGGTGGAGTTTACAGATAATAAATGCTACAAATTTAAAGATAATTAAAGCATCACTTTACCATTTTACTAATATTGTCATTTTAGAGAATTATTTTTTCTATATTAAAAAATTCTCTATGATTTACTCTGAAAAAAAAAAAAAAACATAATCATAGACCCAAAGTATTGTAGTGTATTTTATTAATTTTTTTTATTTTAGGCGATTCAAATTCGATCCAAATCCATTTAAGGGAGAGTAGGGTCTGGGAGATGATTGTGGCTGTTGTCCTCTCGCCGCTATTGTGGTTATCGGTGTTTTCTTAGATGAACAATTAGGGGTTTGTTTTATGCTTTTTTATTATGCATTTTTCTTCTTTTTGATTAATTGATTAAGAATAATTTGATTTTAATTTTTTATTGTAAAAAAAATAATTTTGTCACAACAATAAAAAGGATAATTTAATCTTTTAATAAAATAATCAAAATGATA
>NC_029789.2:31856384-31896959 GCF_000816755.2 Arachis ipaensis
TTTTTATTTTTTATAATTATTTATGAAGGTATTGAGTATGTATAGTGATATAATATTTAAAAAAATAATTACTAACAAAAATAATATGGTCTATGTATTTTTTTTATTCGTTTATACTTTTTTATCATACTAATATGTATAAATTAGTCATTGTACTGAAATCTAGGAGAGTCGCTGATCCTAACTACCATCCATGTATGATTCCCTACTAGATATGACATATCAAAAATAAAATAAAACAAATTTAAAAAAAAAAAAGTGGAAGCTTCTTTTGGATCATGTATAAAATGTGGATAAAAAACGTAAGTTTTAACTTTCAAGGGATATATTCTCCACATGCAAGATTAACCTTTTACTTTAAGCATATTCTAAAACCTTAGCTTCGTCATCCACCAACTACTATTTCATTATTTTTTATTTTCATATATTTATAGAATAGATTCTCTTCTAATTCTTTCTTTATTATTCAAGTGGTAGGTTACTTAGCTATACTGGTTTTGGGGGCTATCAGAAAAAATAACGGCCTATAATAAGCATATAGAATATCAACTATAAGGTGGAAATTTCGTTCCATAAATGGTTTCAATGCAAAGGATAAGATAGTGAATATCATATCAGTAAAATTAGAAGGTGTCGACTATGTTGCTTATGTTACGGTGCCAATAATAGTGAATTAGTCATGGAGTCTTAAAAAATATTGCTGAAATTAAATTAACATTTGTTCCTTTTTGATAACATTTTTTAATTTAAAAAACAAAAGAAAAAGTGTTTTAAATTATAAAAAATATAACTTTAATTTTAACAGCATTAATAATTACTATAATTACTATAACCATAGACACTCTTATTAAAAAATTATTTAATTTCCTAACTTATTTGTGGGCAATACATATATTAATTATAATCACAAATTATGCTATTTCAAATTAAATGACTTATATAATGATGATCTTATTTATTGTTACGAATACTAATTGAATAAGTCATTTTTACTTTTGATTTAGAATTAAATGAGAATAAAACCAGATATTATCTTTTGTTCCTTAGATAATTATTTTTTTGGATTTTAGATATATTATCTTTTGGACTTTAGATACTATTTTATTTGGATTTTAGGGTTTAATGAGTGCCATGCTAAAATATAAATAGACCTTCAGAGTTTCCGTCCCCAATATACCAAAACCGCCTTTGTCGCTCTTTCCCCATCAAAAGAGTTGCAATTCAGCCGCCTAGGAATACAGAAGGCTTTGGTTGAGGAAGATCGAAAGAACTACAAGATTCAAATTCTTCCATCAATTTATGACTTTTATGAATAAAGGTACACTTCCGCATTATGATATATTTTTGGTGATTCAATATGAATGATCTGGATTATTGAAATTAATTTATTCCAACAAATGATATCAGAGCCATCCATAATTTAATCATAAAAAATATTTCGTTTTTTTTTTTTTGCAGTTCAGCCACCTAGGAATACAGAAGGTTTTGGTTGAGGAAGATCGAAAGAACCACAAGATCCAAATTCTTCCATCAATTTCTAACTCTTATGAGTAAAAAAGTATGCTTCCGCATTATGTTATATTTTTGGTGACTCAATATGGATGATCTGGGTTATTGAAATTAATTTATTCCAACAAGTGGTATCAGAGCCATCCATAATTTAGTCATCAAAAATATTTCATTTTTTATTTTGGATCGATATATGCGTATATATGCGTCTACGTTCAATGTTGCCGTACAGTAGAATTGTAAATAATGTCTTTGTGATTCTTTATTATTGTCACGCATGTAATACATTTAACTTTAACATATATGTTTTGTGTGTGCGTCACATGTAATTGCTTCTGTTGTACAAACGTAGAGATTGATATTCTTTTGTTCTAATGTTGTGATTGCAATTCTTTATATATATATATTTTATATGAGTCCGATTTCGCATTTAGTTTACATAATAAACAAATATTTTATTCTAAAGTATTAATAGAACATTATTAAATTATAATTGTCTCATATTTAATTATGTGTATGTCTTTAATTTTGTATAAAATTAATGAATTATCCTCTTGGGATATAAGGATTATTATACCCACTCATTTTATAAAATTTTAGTTTTGGAATAAATTGATTAAACATTATGCTGCTAAAGTAGCCTCTTTTGTGAAAATTGATTTATTCAAAACATAAAAAATATGGCGATATATAATTCATGCGAATATTGGTCAGTTTAAAGGAAGGTCTATATTTGGCCGAATTATATACACATATTGATAGTAAATACATGTTTGGGTAATTAATTAAGAATAGAGTAATGCTTATTATTTATGCGAATAATAATCGGCCCAAAGGAAGTTTATTGTTTGGCCAAATAATAAGCATTGCACACTTTTGTTTATTTTCTATTAATTATGCGGTCAATAATCGACTCAAAGAAAGGTTATTGTTTGGCCAATTAATAGAAAATATATGCGGTAATAAATAGGTTGCAAAGTTTAAGTTTCCATGTGCACATTAAGTCGGTCCAAAGAAAGGCTTAATGTGTGACAGGAATTTTGACAATATTTGATTACTGCAATGAGAGTATCACTTACAGTTAATTTTTCTATCCAAAGATTGAAAATTAATGTTGTTCTAGATATCTCAATATGAATTTTTTTCCATTATTTAACTAATGTTTACTGCATGTTTTTTGTTCTAATCCAAAAACTATGGCTTTAGCTACCAATGTTTCTGCACAAATTAGCAGTATTCCTATGCTGAATGGTTCAAACTTTAAAGTTTGGAAGGATACCGTGGAGATTGTCCTCGGTTGTATGGATCTAGATATAGCTCTTCGAGAGGAGAAACCCACTTCCACTCTGGAAAACCTCAATGAGGTTAAAATAGAGAAGTGGGAGAGATCCAATCGAATGAGCATTATGATCATGAAACGCTCAATTCCTGAGGCGTTTCGGGGCTCAATTACTAAGGATAAAGAGACCAAACAGTTTCTAAAGGATGTTGAAAAATTCTTTACTAAGAATGAAAAGGCGGAGACAAGTAGTCTTTTGAGCAAACTTGTCTCCATGAGGTATAAAGGTAAAGGGAACATAAGGGAGTACATTATGGAAATGTCTCATCTTGCTTCAAAATTGAAAGCACTAAAGTTAGAGTTGTCTAAAGATTTACTCGTGCATTTCATTTTGATTTCCCTTCCTGCACACTTTGGGTAATTCAAAGTGAGTTATAACACTCTGAAGGACACTTGGTCCTTAAATGAGCTTATATCTCACTGTGTGCAAGAAGAAGAGAGACTATAGTAAGATAAGACTGAAATTACTCAAATGGCTTCATCTTCTCAGTATAAAAGAAAGCGTAATACCACTGCGGATGTGCTTTCTCAGCGGAAAAAGGTTAAGAAACAGGATCAAGTTTCAACCTATTTCTTCTGTAAGAAGGTGGGACACATGAAGAAGGATTGTATTAAATATGCCACCTGGCGTGTAAAGAAGGGTAAAATTCTTACTTTCGTTTGTTCTGAGGCTATGACGAACGGATTTCCGCTAGTAAAGAATTTTCACAAATAAAATCGCGTTGTAAGTATTGTTTCCAAACCAACAGAGAATCCTTTCGTACAAAAGTTTTGGTTGTCACTTAAGCAAACCCAATAAAATTTATAACCGAAGTATTTAAACCTCGGGTCGTCTTCTCAAGGAATTGCAGGGAAGTATGATTTATTATTGGTTATGGAAAAGGTATAGTTTTGAGTTTTTGAAATAAGGAACAAGTAAATTAAATGACAAGAAAAATAAATTAATAATTAAGAAAACTTTCGGCAAGGTATGAGAACTGGAAATCCCATTCTAGTTATCCTTATCAGGTGTGATGAGAATTGCTTATCGCTCCCACTTAGTTAACCCTTACTAAATAAAGAAAAATCAAGTGGACCAATCAATTTGATCCTCAAGTCCTAGTCAATTCCTGTGGAAAGACTAGCTTTAGAGCGATCCAAATCAATCAGCAATTCCCAATTTTCAATCAACTGCTGAGTTTGATAACTCAAGTGTTACCAATTACTTAACCAAAGCTAAAAGGGAAAAAAATCTACTCGAATGAAAATAATTTGGATTAATTAGAAGCATCAATAACATAAATTAAAGAAAGCAACCATAAATTTGAAATAGCTCAAATCATATTAAATAGAATATTCAAATCTAACATGGAAAGATTCATAAGCCAATTTGGCAAAATAAATAATTAACAAGTAAAAGCATTAGAGTATCTAAAAGTAGAAGAGAAACATAAATTAAAGTTGGGAACATTGAACTTGGATTGAAGTATTAACCATAAACTAAGAGAAATCCTAATTCTAAAACCTAAGAGAGAAGAGAGAGCTTCTCTCTCTCTCTCTCTAAAACTACATCTAAAACCTAAAAATTGTGAATTATGAATGTTGTATGAATGAATGGATTGATTCCCTCACTTTATAGCCTCTAATATGTGTTTTCTGGGCCAAAAACTGGGTCAAAAACAGCCCCAAAATTGCCCCCAGCGATTTCTGGTACGTACAGGTCGCTGCAAAGTCACGCGGAAGCGTCGTCCATGCGTTAGCGTGGATTGGGTTTTTGCCAGGTCACGCGTCCGCGTGATCCACGCGTTCGCGTCGCCTGGCTTTGGGGAAGCTATGGCAAATTATATATCATTGCGAAGCTTCGGATGTTAACTTTTTAACGCAACTAGAACCGCATTATTTGGATCTTTGTAGCTCAAGTTATGATCGATTTAGTACCAAGAGGTCAGGCTGGACAGCTTTTAGCGGTTCCTTCAGTTTCTTGTATTCCTTCCACTTTTGCATGCTTTCTTTCCATCCTCTAAGCCATTCCTACCCCATAATCCCTGAAATCACTTAATGCACATATCACGGCAGCGAATGGTAATAAGAGAGGATTAATATTAGCAAATATAAGGTCAAAGAAGCATGTTTTCAACTATATCACAGAATTAGGAAGGAAAACGTAAAACATGCGAATTGTATAAATAAGTGTGAGAATAATGGATAAAATCCACTAGATTAAGCGCAGGATAATCCCTAAAAATTGGATTTATCAACCTCCGCACACTTAAACATTAGCATGTTGTCATGCTAAGCTTAAGAATGCAACTTAAGAGGAATGATAGAATGTATGAAATGCAACCTATCTATATGAATGCAACTACATGCAAAATGTTTCTACCTACTTGGTGAAAAGTAAATAAATCTTTTAAGAACAAATATGAACTGAATTTCACTAATTCAAATCACAAAATAAAGTACAAGTGAACTTGCAGAAGAAAATAGCTCACGAAAACCGGGAACAAAGAATCGAGCATCGAACCCTCACCGGAAGTGTATACACTCTAATCACTCAAGTGTTTAAGGTTCGATTCTCTCAAATCTCTACTAATCTTGCTTTCTAAAGCTTGCTCTTCTTCTACCAATCAACAAAAATTTAATGCACAAATACACATATCAAGAGGTCTTTTAAGGGTTGTAGGGGTTAGGGTCAAGGTAGGATTGTATTTGGCCAAGTGGACTAAAATCTGAATCCTTAATTAACTAAAACTTTCCACTTAACTTTAGACAATCCATGTAATCATAATACCACATCTAACTATCCATTAACCATGTTTTCCACATATTCATGCATTCGAATTTGAGTACAACTCATATGCATCCATTAACCATGTTTTCCACATATTCATGCATTCTAATTTCAAGTACAGTACATATGCATTGCTTTCACCACTTACTTTGGGGCATTTTGTCCCCTTTTATTTTCTCTTTTTCTTTTATTTTTCTCTCTTATATATATATATTCTCTTTTTTTTCTCAATGCATATGATTAAATTATTGAATGCATGAACATGTCCTAAACATTTCTTTCACATTTTCATGAAGAAGTTTAACATACTTAATTTCCAAAACCAAACGTTTTCAAACCCACTTTTCCCACACTTAATTCATGAGTACTCTCACTAGTCTAAGCTGACCAAGGATTCAAATTAAGGACATTATTGTTTTTCGCTTAGAGTTAATGATGTGCTAAAGTAAAGAACAAAGGGGGTATAATAGGCTCAAAATTAGTTTGCAAGGGATAATGAAGGGTTAAGGCCATATGGGTATGTAAGCTCAGTGAAAAAAAAGGCCTCAATCATATAAGTGCATGCATACATCAAACCATGGAAATATAGAATCAAGCAAGACAAAGATCACAATTTTAGAGAGAACAACACACACCAAAAATAAAATATTGGTTGATAAAATGCAACCGATCAAGTAGGCTCAAAATCTTACTGGTTTTGTGTGTTCGAGCTCTAAACCATGTTCCAGTATAATATTCCTTCAAACAAGTTTAATAAAAATTTTAAATCAAATTAGTGAAATGTTATAAAAAGTTTTTTGAAAAAGAAAATATTACTTTAACCAAGTGGTGGTAAAATATGCACAAAAATCAAACAAACATGCAAATGCAACAACCCATTTAACAAAGAAAATTTAAACATTGGTGTTGAGAAGGAAATAACTAACCCATGGAGATCGGTATCGACCTCCCCACACTTAAAGATTGCACCGTTCTCGGTGCATGCAGAGATGTACAAGTGGACGGGCTGCTACAACTGATGCTTTTTTCTAGAGATTGTGCAGATGGACTTGTCTGTTGCCCCATATAGAATTTTTCTGTTTCCCTTCCTCAGTGGCCATCCTGAAAGAAGAGAAAAAAGAAGAAAAAGTAACCCAAAAATAAAGATAAGAAAATAAATAAAGTCTGGGTGGGTTAATGCCAAATAATAGAGGTCTCAATTACATGGTAGCTACAACATGCAAGTGAGAAAATAATAGAAGCACATGGCATACCAGTGATGCAAAATTTTCAACAAAAGGGGAGGAGTGTGGGTAATGAAGGACAGTATAAGTTCATATCAATGCAAGAGGAGTACATGTATCATAAAAGATTAGCATTGACTGAAATAAAATCACCTAATCAATGTAAAACAAGTCACTAAGCACCAAAATAATACCAGAAAAGACACAATAGTTGAATAAGAACATTTAACACCAATAGAAAATTAATAAATAAAAATATGCACAAAATTAAAATGCAATGAATAAAAGTATGTAAATACAATAGGAAAAATAGAATGAAAGAGATGAAGAAGAAGAAAGTAAGAAAGAAGAAAGAAAGAAGAAAGAATAAGAAGGTAAGAAAGAATAGAGAAGAAAGAAGGAAGAAGAAATAAATAAGGAGGGAAAGAAAAGACTTGGATTTGGGGAAGAAAAGATAAGATATCAGGCGCTGATCTGGATAAGCTGTGCGTCGCATGTGACGCGGACGCGTGGGTCACACGATCGCGTGGCCTGATTTGTGCTATTGGCGCCAGTGCAGCCTCGCGTACGTACAACTCTCTGTTTTATACGCATTTTGCAAAAGATCTGGGTGACGCGTTCGCGTGGATGACGCGGTTGCGTGAATGGCCATATTTTAAAAACGATGCGGACGCGTGGGGCACGCGTTCGCGTGATAGGGCTTGTGCTTTTAGCACGAGTCCAGCCCAGCTCCATCATAACTCTCTGCCATACACCTCTTTACGTCGATTTTGCAGAGCCACGCGTTCGCGTGGGAGGCTCTTTTTTAGAATGACGTGGACGCGTAGGGCACGCGTTCACATGGGCATGCTTGTGCCTAAGGCACGCCTCCAGCCACGCTCTCGCGTGACTCTCTGCTTCCTTTCTTCTCGTGTCCAAGGCACATATGACGCGGACGCGTCAGCGACGCTTACGCGTCGCGTGCATTTTTTTATGCAGTATGCAAATGCAAATGCAGGCTATATGCAGAGATTTTGAGAAGAGTCATTAACAAAAATAAAAATAGAATAAAGTAAAATAAAACTAAGACTTAAACGGAACGATCATACCATGGTTGGTTGTCTCCCACCTAGCACCTTTAGTTAAAGTCCTTAAGTTGGACATTCGGGGAGCTCCTTGTCATGGAGGCTTGTGCTTGAACTCATCTAGGAATCTCCACCAATGTTTGCAATTCTAATAGCCTCAGGGATCCCACACTAGTTGCATAAATCCTTCAAGCAAGTTATAGCAAGTGACAAGGCCCCAAGAGTGTTGATTGCTAGACTGGATTTCGGGGTCCCAAGCCTTGTTTTTGCACCCGTCTTCTTGTTGATCATTATGATTCCATCCGGGTGGTGAATAGTTAGAATTCTTACGGAGATATCCAAACAATTTCTTAGACCCATTCAGTTGAGCTTTACACCAACCTTTGCATTTAAACTTTGAGCGTGCAACTGTATTGAACCTTGCAGGGCAATTCCTATTACTAACCATCTCCCGCTTACTCTTAAAGCCACAAAGAGCTCTAAGTTGACCATCTGTCTCAAGTAAAGCATATTCAAGTGAGCTAATTAGGCTTAGAGATGAAAGATTTACCCACTTGAATGAAGGAATGGATGATGATGGCTTCGGGGAAGAGGTCTCCAACAACTTAGGCAAGGTGATTTCCAGCTCCATTACCCTGAGCTCTTCTTTGACAACTTTCACCTCTTTGCAAGCTTCTTCAATATCAACCTCTTCCTCTTGGTAGCTTTCTTTTAATTCAATCTCTTCTTCATTGTTCACCAAGGACATGGGAGGTTGTGCTTCTTCTTCTTTGATCTCCATGTCTAGTCCAATGGGAGAGGGTTCAATTGTAAATAAGAATTCCTCAATGATTGAATCCATCTCTTGATCATCCCCTTCAAAGTCTTCAACCATGATATGCTTTGGAGGTTGTACACCCTCCTCAACATCAATTTCAAACGTCTTGGAAGGAGGCTCTAGGACTTGACTTTCCCATGGAGGTTCAGCATTTCCTAAGTCTTCAACCGCTTCTTCCTCTTCAATAATCACGGCTTCCTCCAGTTGTTCTAGTACAAAATCAAACTCCTCCTTGATGTCTTCCAGAGAGGGTGGTGGTGCACCAGAGCTTGAGGGCTGAGTATTCGAGGAAGAGGATTGGTCCATGCGGGATATAAGAGCTTGAAGAGTAGAGGTGAGACTAGTGATAGAGGCAAGTGTGGTATGAAGCTCTGTTTGCCCTTGGTGAATAACACCAATGGTGTTGTCATCCAGTAGAGGTTGGGGTGGATATGGGTTAGGATCATATGGAGGTGAATGGTGTAAAGGGGTTTGTGAGTATGGTGGTTCAAAGGTGTGTTGGGGAGGTGGTTCATAAGCATATGATGGGGCTTGTTGGTAACTACAAGGGGTCCACCATATCTATCATCTTAGTATGCACCTCGGAATGACTCTTGACCATAGTAATTTGGTGGAGGTGGTTTGTCACGAAAGGGTCCACTATAACTATTGTCTTGGCATGCATTGTATGATGGTCGTTGCCCATGGTGTCTTGGAAGGTGTTGTTGCCGAAAGGGTTGATCAGATCCTTGTGGCTCCTTCCATCTTTGATTGTTTCGACCTTGATGCATGTTCCTGTTATAGCTTCCATTCCTTTCAACAACATTGGAACCAAACTCAAAGCAACGGGTGTGAGAACTCATAGTAACTAATAAAAATTAAAAACAAAAATAAAAACAAATAAACAAGCAAAATAAACTATTTACAATAACCAATAATAAGGCACACATTTGCAATTCTCCGGCAACGGTGCCATTTTGACGAACGAATTTCTGCTAGTAAAGAATTTTCACAAATAAAGTTGCGTTGTAAGTATAGCTTCCAAACCAACAGAGAATCTTTTCGTACAAAAGTTTTAGTTGTCACCTAAGCAAACCCAATAAAATTCATAACCGAAGTATTTAAACCTTGGGTCATCTTCTCAAGGAATTGCAGGGAAGTATGATTTATTATTGGTTATAGAAAAGGTATAGTTTTGGGTTTTTGAAATAAGGAACAAGTAAACTAAATGACAAGAAAAATAAATTAATAATTAAGAAAACTTTTGGCAAGGTATGAGAACTGGAAATCACATCCTAGTTATCCTTATCAGGTGTGATGAGAATTGTTTATCGCTCCCACTTAGTTAACCCTTACTAAATAAAGAAAAGTCAAGTGGACCAATCAATTTGATCCTCAAGACCTAGTCAACTCCTGTGGAAAGACTAGCTTTATAGTGATCCAAATCAATCAGCAATTCCCAATTTTCAATCAACTGCTGAGTCTGATAACTCAAGTGTTACCAATTACTTAACCATAGCCAAAAGGGAAGAAAATCTACTCGAATAAAAATAATTTGGATTAATTAGAAGCATCAATAACATAAATTAAAGAAAACAATCATAAATCTGAAATACCTCAAATCATATTAAATAGAATATTCAAATCTAACATGGAAAGATTCATAAGCCAATTTGGCAACATAAATAATTAACAAGTAAAAGCATTAGAGTATCTAAAAGTAGAAGAGAAACATAAATTAAAGTTGGGAACATTGAACCTGGATTGAAGAATTAACCATAAACTAAGAGAAATCCTAATTCTAAAACCTAAGAGAGAGGAGAGAGCCTCTCTCTCTCTCTCTAAAACTACATCTAAAACCTAAAAATTGTGAATTATGAATGTTGTATGAATTGTTGTATGAATGAATGGATTGATTTTCCCACTTTATAGCCTCTAATCTATGTTTTCTGGGCCAAAAACTGGGTCAAAAATCGCCCCCACCAATTTCTGGTACGTACAGGTCACTGCAAAGTCACGCGGAAGCGTCATCCACGCGTTAGCGTGGATTGGGTTTTTGCCAGGTCACGTGTTTGCGTGATCCACTCGTTTGCGTTGTCTGGCTTTGGGCAGCTATGATAAATTATATATTGTTGCGAAGCCCTAGATGTTAGCTTTCCAAATAAACTAGAACCGCGTCATTTGGACCTCTGTAGCTCAATTATGATCGATTTAGTACCAAGATGTCAGGCTGGACAGCTTTTAGCAGTTCCTTCAGTTTCTTGTATTCCTTCTACTTTTGCCTGCTTCCTTTCCATCCTCTAAGCCATTCCTACCCTATAATCCTTAAAATCACTTAACGCACATATCACGGCATCAAATGGTAATAAGAGAGGATTAATATTAGCAAATATAAGGTCAAAGAAGCATGTTTTCAACCATATCACAGAATTAGGAAGGAAAACGTAAAACATGCGAATTGTATGAATAAGTGTGAGAATAATGGATAAAATCCACTAGATTAAGCGTAGGATAAACCCTAAAAATGGGGTTTATCAGGCTAGTTTTGCACCTGTTGATACTTGGTGGGTAGATTCTGCTACTACTACTCATGTAAGTATTACTATGTAGGGTTGCCTGTAGAGCCGATCGCCAAGTGATGATGAAAGATACATCTATGTGGCAGACGGTAATATAGTTGCAGTCGAAACTATAGTAACCTTTGAATTATATTCCACGAGTGGATTTTACTTGGATTTATTAGGGACATTTTATGTACCATCATTTAGACGAAATTTGATTTTTGTTTCTCGTTTGGACAAATCAGGTTATTTTTGTTCGTTGAGAGACAATAAAGTCAGTCTCTTCTATAATTCGAATAATATTTGCCCTGGTCATTTGGTGGATAATCTATATAGGCTTGAATTAAATTCCTATAATAATGAAATACTGCAAATAGGTACAAAACAAAAACTAAATGAGAATTCGGCATCATCATGGCACAAACGCCTAGGTCACATCTTTCAACAGAGAATTTAGAGGCTCGTGTCGGATGGAATTCTTGGACCCCTAAATTTGGCGGACTTTGAAGTCTGCATTGAGTGCATAAAGGGAAAAAGGACAAACGAAAGGAAATTAGGTGCCGAGAGAGTTAAAGATGTCTTAGAACTGATACATACCGATATATGTGGCCCATTCCCTACTGTCTCTTGGAATGGACAACGGTACTTTATTACGTTCATAAATGATTACTCTCGTTACGGGTATCTATATTTAATTCATGAAAAGTCCCAAGCCTTAGATGTTTTCAAGTCTTTCAAAGTTGAAGTTGAACTTCAACTTGGAAAGAAAATTAAAGCTGTCAAATCTGATCGTGGTGGTGAATACTACGGAAGATATAATGGTTCAGGTGAGCAACGTCCCGGGCCTTTTGCTCTTTTCCTAGAGGAGTGTGATATTGTTCTGCAATACACCATGCCAGGCAAACCTAGTATGAATGGTGTTGCAGAGCGAAGGAACTGAACTCTTAAGAACATGGTGTGAAGCCTTAAAGACCGCAGTATACATCCTTAATAGGGTGTCAAGCAAAGCAGTTAACAAAACCCCATATGAAATTTGGACTGGGAAAAGGCCCAGTATAAAGTATTTGCTTATTTGGGGATGTCCAGCTGAGGCGCGACCTTATAGGCCACATGAAAGAAAACTGGACTCAAGGACAATTAGTTGCTACTTTGTTGGTTACGCTGAGCGTTCACGGGGGTACAAGTTTTACAATCCTGCATCAAGGTCTAATTTTGAAACGAAAAATGCGAGATTTCTTGAGGATGTTGAGTTTGGGGGGAAGAAAATATTAGAAATGTTGCTTTTTATGAGGATTCTGTAATTGACAATAATCATTTATAGTACAAGAGCACAATGAGAATGCTGTTGCAGATCCAGTTACAGTACAAGAGAACAATGAGAATATTGTTGTTGCTCAAGATACTGTTACAGTACCGGAAAATAGTGAGAATCCTCCTCAACCCCAATCCATGTAGTAAGCTCAACAACATAAAAAAGTACCATTATACCGCAAGTTCAGTGGGAGTAAATACTTTTTTTTGGTCTTATATGTTACGACATTCTTCTTGCCATTAGCGATATAGACTTGTTGCATGAAACTAAGAAATTTCTATCGAACAAATTCGAATTGAAAGATCTTGGTGATGCCTCTTTTGTATTAGAAATCGAGATACTAAGAGATCGCTCTCAAGGTATTCTTGGATTATCACAAAAGAACTATATCGACAAGATCTTAAGTAGATATAGCATGGAAAGTTGTAGACCAATGGACACACCCGTAACTAAAGGAGACAAGTTCAGTCTCAAAACAATGCCCTAAAAATAATCTTGAGAGGACATCAATGCATGATAAACCTTATGCATCAGCATTAGGGAGCTTAATGTATGCTCAAGTCTACATACATCCCGATATATCATTTATAGTGGGAGTATTGGGTAAATACTTGAGCAGTCCAGGCATGAATCATTGGATAGCTGTTAAACGCATAATGCGTTATCTAAAGAGAACAAAGGATTACATGCTTACTTATCGGAGATCAGAAAATTTGGAGATCATTGGGTACTTTGATTCCGATTTCATGGCATATGGTTGCGAAACTTTGTCACTGAGCTTCGTATAGTAGATGACATTGAAAGGTCATTAAAGATATTTTGTGACAATAAGTCAACAATACTATACTCCAACAATGATAAGAGCTTGACAAAATCGAAGCATTCAGACATCAAGTTCTTAGTTATCAAGGAGAAAATTCAAGAAAAACAGATTTTCATAGAACATATAGGAACAGAATATATGCTAGCAGACCCATTAACCAAGAAATTGATCCCTAAAGTATTTTCATGAGCACACTGCTGGATGTGTGTCAATATTAGTGATGCCTTGGTTTAGTGGGAGTTTATTTTATGCTATATGTCCTATGACAGATATTGAGTTATTTTTCTACAGAATTAAGTTGATGGTTTATTTCATGTTATGTGAAATGTTCATTTTGCAATATTTGTATTGTGTTTGATCTCAATAAAGTTTTAAAGTTGGACCAGCTGGAAATAGACATGCATGAAATCTCTTGGCATGTAATTTCCATATTACTCATCCAAATTTGATCCATGTCGTTAAGTATATTAGGATGGTGATTGGCGTGGTTTAGTCACAGCATTTAATGTGATAAAAGCTACGGTAGTTCCATATCTAATGTATGAGACGGACCAGATTGTTAAAGTAATAAGAGAAATAGCATTCAGATGCGCACATAAAGTTTATAAGATGTGATTATGTCAAGAAAGAATATATGTATAACCCAAGTGGGAGATTGTTAGGAAATTATTTAATTTCCTAACTTATTTGTGGGCAATACATATATTAATTATAATCACAAATTATGCTATTTCAAATTAAATGACTTATATAATGATGATCTCATTTATTGTTATGAATGCTAATTGAATAAGTCATTATTACTTTTGATTTGGAATTAAATGAGAATAAAACCGGATATTATCTTTTGTTCCTTAGATAATTATCTTTTTGGATTTTAGATATATTATCTTTTAGGTTTTAGATACTATTTTATTTGGGCTTTAGGGTTTAATGGGTGACATGCTCAAATATAAATAGACCTTCAAGGTTTCGGTCCCTAATATACCAAAGCCGCCTTTGTCGCTCTTTCCCCATCAAAAGAGTTGCAATTCAGCTGCCTAGGAATATAGAAGGCTTTGGTTGAGGAAGATCGAAAGAACCACAAGATTCAAATTCTTCCATCAATTTATGACTCTTATAAATAAAGGTACGCTTCTGCATTATGATATATTTTTGGTGATTCAATATGGATGATCTGAATTATTGAAATTAATTTATTCCAACAACTCTAACGTCACCTATATGCATAGTGGCTAAAAAATTTTGAACATTAGTTGCATGTAGTAATTAACTTATCAATTCCATTACATCATCAACAAAGATTTTACTAATTTATGCACATTTTTGTTTATGACCGTATTTAATAGAAATGTCTTTGTGGATATATCTAATAAAAATATTTTTTTTATGATAGTGTCTAATAAAAATATCTTTGTAGATATATCTTTTTAGTATATTTTTTTTATAAATATGTAAATATTAATTATTGTTGACAATAAATTAATAAATAATATATTAGTATCTTATAATTTTTTTTTAACTTATAAGTTCAATGTATGCATATCATGAAACTATTTTATGAATCTGTTATTTAACGATATATACCTTGTACAATTATGTTTATTAAAAATAACAGTTTATGTAACAATAATTTGATGAAGTAAGTTAAGTTGGAAATTAGGAGTTAATTAACTTAGTGTACATCAAATGGCGCAGTTAAATATTTATGATGTGCATCTTTTTTATATAAATAGTAAGCTTTCTTTTATATGTATTATAGTACATATGCGATAAATATTTAACTGTATTTGTTACTGTTGGTATTAAAATGGATTTTTCAACTGGCATGAATTTCGACGGCAAACTAGGTCGACCGCAAAAAATACGAAAAAAAAAAATCGAAGTAAAAAATGTATAATACAAAAAAAAAAAAAAACAGATTAACTAGCGGTTATTTTTTTTTTTTTGAATATCAATATTTTTACTTGACTTTTAAGCTAAGAATGGTAAACATGATGGAATTTAGAGAATAAGCTGGAGGAAGAATGTGGGAGAGAGGAAGAATAACTCCCAAAGTCTTTCTCTATAAATTAGAAGGTTGAACTCAACATAAGCATGTATTCCAATCCACACTATAAAAAAAAAGTTGAGTACTGGTAGATTTACTCACAGTTTTACCAAAAAAAAATCTGTCAAGTAATATATTTATCATTTCGACTGTATAAACTTTGCTAATAATTGTTTATCGGTAGATTTTTTCATCCACCGCTAATTACCGTGAAAAAAATTTTATTGATAATTTTTACCATCAGATTTTCTCTCCAGTAAATCCGACGATAGTATATTATTAATTAATAATTAAATTAATAACTAACGGCAAGAAGGTCCTTTCATGAAGGAAGAAATGAAAAATTCCACTCATTTTTTGAAAGAGCTAAATACTAAATCAATATTAAAAAAAATTTTGGCGTTGACAAAAATAGTACCTAATAGATATTATTAATAAAATGGTCTTTGAAAAAAACTAAAATTTGACAAGCGTATCCCTGAACTCACAAGAACACATAACCAGTGAGAATGATACTGAGGTGGCCACTGTGTTTTGATTATATGACAACCTTGTTAATGTATATCTTAGGTGAAATTTTTAATTAATTAACTCAACATGAAAAATTTCCAAATCATTCTAGGTTTGCCCTGAATCCTAAAATGGGACTTTCCACCATGAGTTGCTCCAAATTTGTAGATTGGAAGATGTATACGGCTATAGCTCATGGTAAATCTGTTATTGGGAGAAAGAACCCATCAATACAATAAATAGTCAAAAATTCAATTGACAGAAATTACATATTAATATACAATTCAAGAAGATTACTATATAATAAAGCTTACCTAGAAGAGAAGGCAAATAGATTCATATACAATAACAAAAAAACTTAATAAACTCACCTGTGCAACCTAACTCAGCTTGGACAATGGAAGAGAAGCAAGAGGCAGAGTTAGACAAGGCCAGAAGAAAAGCACCAGAAACAGAGTAGACACGGCACACAGAAGTAGAGGTGGAGGCAGCGAAGACGAGCCATGGTGGTGCCAAGACGACAACTTCAATACAGATAGAGGAGGCAGGGTAGCAACTGACGCCAAGCAGCGAGCAGTTGTAAGCAATGACTGGCAGTGGGGAGACGAGGCACAACTGTCAGCGAGAAGCGTGAAGACGAGGCCGATGAGTGAGACAACGCTGTTGTGTGTGTATGTTCTTATGCTTGACCACAAGGAGAGAACAGAGAAGTGAGCCATCACGAAGCACAGACCGGTGAGATGACGCTGAAGAGACAGTAGTGAAGGTGCAAGGACGATAGAGAGTGGGTTCAAGCGGCGAGGCAACAGCAGTGACGGCACAGGGACGACATGGCGCAAATGAAGGCGATAGACGAAATAGGAGCTAGTGAATGCAGATGACCCATTGATGACACGGCAACCGTGCAGTGTCGGCTACAACAGCTCTGTGAGAGTGAGAAAGTTGAGGCGCCATGTTGAGCTCCATTTCCGTTTTGGCCTGTTTCGGAGTAAGAAAGTCCTATTTTAGGGTTCAAGGCAAACAAAATGATTTGGAGATTTTTCAGGTTGGATTTGGTTAACTAATTAAAATTTTCACCTAAGTATATACATTAACAAGGTTTCCATATCATCAAAATACAGTGGCCACCTCCGCATCGTTCTCATCAAAGATCTGCTCTAGCAAACTCAGATACATGCTTGCTAAGTCTTAATTTCTTTCAGGGACTATTTTGTCAATAACTTCTATTGGATACCATTTTGTTAGTGCCAGAATCTTTTGAGTACCGATTTGAATTTACCTCTTCTCAAAACGACATCATCATTATGCTTGGAGAACCATAAACATCCACTCACAACGTCACCTCCTCAACACGAGATCAGCAAAAGCCTCCAATAGCAGGAGACAGTCTCACATAATATGGAAATGCAAGAGCTTAAGAAACACGCTCCCACATTTAGGGGCAATATTCTATACAAGGTTCCAACCTACACCAACAACCCGACCCAACGGAACCTTTAAAATACTACAAAAAAGTCGTCAGATACCATCGGAATTAGCGACAGATAAATTCGACAGTATAAATCTCGCTGGTAATTGTTTACTGACAGATTTAGCAGCGGATATAAAATTTTAATTGCAAAATTTTGGAGCTTGTTATCATCGGATTTTTCCGATGGTAAATTCGACGGTAAACTTAAATTTTAAATTTTTTTAAAAATTTGTTTAAAAATTAATATATAATTTTAAATATTTAAATTCAATAATTTCTAAACAAATAAATCAGAAAATACAATACTAATTTACTCAGAAAATAATTAACTCAGATAATAATAAACTTAGAAAATTAACAACAATAAACAATAAGTCAATAATTAACTCAAAAAATAAATAAATTACGATTAACTCAGATAATTAACAACAATAATTAACTAATTAACTCAGTTAATAATAAACTTACAAAATTAACAATAATAAACAATAAGCCAATAATTAACTTAGAAAATAAATAAGTTATGATTAACTCAGACAATTAATAACAATCAACTAATTAACTCAGATAATAATAAACTTAGAAAATTAACAACAATAAACAATAAGTCAATAATTAACTCAGAAAATAAATAAGTTAAGTTAACTTAAACAATTAAGAACAATCAAATAATTAACTCAGGAATCAATTAACTCAGATAATAATAAACTTAAAAAATTAACAACAAAACAATAAATCAATAATTAAGTCAATAAACAAACAAGTTAAGATTAACTCAAACAATTAATAACAATTAATTAACTAACTCAGGAAACAATTAACTCAGACAATAATAAACTTAGAAAATTAACAACAATAAACAATAAGTCAATAATTAACTCAAAAAATAAACAAGTTAAAATTAACTCAGACAATTAACAATAATCAACTAATTAACTCAGAAAAAATTAACTTAAAAAACACCAGTATAGAAATTAGAACAATGCAGTTGGAAATCTTACATTTGCAGAACAATAAACAAATTCAAAATATAAACAGATATCAGCATAATAAACACAAAATCATCAAAACGAAATTCAAATTCAGAATCATAAACAAAATTTCAAACATATAATCATCAAAACAGAATTGAAAAAATCCTAAATCAAAATAGAATTAAAAAATCCTAAAAATATAAACTAATACATGAACTAAATCTGAAAAATACTTAAATCTCTAATATAAACATCCTAATTGTAAATTTTCTAATACATAGTAAATTAAAATTAGATAGATTAGGCTTTAGGGTTTAACTACCCAAAACTAATTGGTGAGTTACTTGGAGACACTGGTGGCGTAGAGGACTTTTCTGGCGTGATGGCAGCATAGACGGTGAAGTGGCAGCGGCGGTGACCAACCGACAAGGCTGCATTAGGATTTTTTAAAATAAATTAAAAAAATAGTAGGAAGAAGGAGGAGGACAACATACCTGGAAGGAGGAAGGAGGCAGCTCCGCGTGTAAAATCCAGTTAAATATTAAATAATTAAATTAATAATAATGAATTAATTATAAGCAAAGAGGATTAAGAAATTAATAATTATAATTGGGAGAAGTAAAAATAATTATTAGGATACGAATTAAAACACTTATCGTAAAGGTTTTGGCCCAAAGTTAGGTGAAACGCGCCAAAAATGAAACTTGGGCCCAAAGCCCACTCACTAACACTCTCATCATGCCACACTTCAGCTCATTCTCCCCTCTCATACACTCAAACACACAATTCAGCCCTGAGTGAGAAGAGATGAGAAGTGAAACCTTGGGACTATTCATCTTCTTCTTCTTTTGCTCATAAATTGAAATCCAGAGCTCCGATCGCTGTACTGTTTGTGGCTACGCATTCGTCTCGGAGTCCCCTTCAATTCCATCTAATCATACAATTTTACATAATTTAATCTGAAGTTCTATTTAAATTCATGGATAACGAAGAGATTAAGCTTCCTTACCTTGTACCACTCAATCTTAGGTCAAACCTACTTGAAGTTGTGCTTGAGCTTCCCCTAAAATAATAAAATTATAATATCTTAACACGTATGTTTCCAAGGATTCAAGGATCGCTTGATTGTGCCAAAACAAGCTCAGGCTCACCTCGAAAGGTACAAGATTCATGCATGGATACATGTGAGTAAAGAATAGGATTTGAAAGATGATTAAATCACTTTCCAAAAGGAATTTGAGACAAAACCTTCAATGCGAGTTACAAAAGAAAGGATAGATCGAGTTACAAAAACTCGTTTGATTTGATATACCTTGTTCTCTCTCTATCAAGGGTTCTTGACTTAGATTCCTTTCTTGAGATGCACCATAATTCTCTTTCTGGTGTGTTTCGTTGTTTTTTTATGACTTCACTTAATCGTAATCCAAGATTTTTCTTGACTCCTTGCTAATACTGTTCATGCTGTTCGTTCTTCTTTTGAGCGTAGTATCCTTTAGAAATAACCTTGAGATTGTTGAAAAAAGAAAGGCTAAGAGAAAACCTGAGATCATTGAGCGTTGGTTAGTGAAGGACTTAGCTACGTTACCCTGTTTTGGATTAGCATAACTCTAGGCTTGAATCTAAATTGTCTAAAGTTTAGGATTGCCAAATGGGTTTGTGTGATTTTACAACGTTTCTATTTGGAACTTTTACCCTGATGGGAACCTTCTAGTTCTTATCCGTTTTGGAAATTCTTTGTTTTTCAGATATTGGACGTGATGCACCTCGTCGAGCATGCTGGATCTCTCTTTGGGAAGCAAAGATTTCTTTTGGGAGTTATATTTTGTACCTAGTTTATGCATGTTCTCCACTTTTGTATATTAACTTGTATATCCCTCTTAGATATTGATTTTGGAGAAAAAGAATTTATGTTTATTTTGTATACTTTTGAGCTATATATATTTTCTAGCCGGCATTTGCTTCGCAGGTCGAGACTAGTACTTGTTATGCATTCCTTTTGTCATCTTATGTATATATTTCTATCTCTTTTATTCTTGTAATCTACCTTTGATCATTTTCCAAAAATGATGCGATCTTTTGCTTATCTTTTTTTTACGATTTAAGCGTAAAGTTCATTATGGTAGGATGTTACATTATGGGATCAGACCAGTTCGTTTCTGTAGATCTTGAGGGACAGACTGACTATACTTTAGAGCATACTCTGAATTGTGTGTGTATGCTATTTATGATATTTGCTTGGTAAATGTAGCATACTTTTAGGACTTGGAAGCACTAGACTTCAAATATTAAGATTGTACCTTGATATCAATTGTTTGGTGTAAACAGGACCAGAATGGCGTCTCATGGATGTGGACATGGACGTGGTCGAGAAAAAGGTCGGAGAGGTAATGCGGAACCAGAACCGACTGGTAATAACCTGGTAAACTTTACGGCCGCGTTAGAGAATATGGCTGCTGTTGTGCAGGCCACAATTGAGATGCTGGGGTAACAAGCCAGAAATGGGAATGGCAATGGGGCTAATGGACCCAATGAAGGGCCAATAACTTTGGTCGCTTTTCTGAAGGTGAACCCACCTATCTTCAAGGGTAATAGAAACCCTACGGAGGTGGACAACTGGTTTCAGGCTATGGAGAGAGCTTTATAAGATTAACACATGCCTAAGGACCAGTATGTGGAGTTTGCCACATACCAATTAGTGGGAGAAGCTTAGTTCTAGTAGTAGGGAGCTCGTCATTTGCTGCAGCAAGGTGATGTTCTAATAACTTGGGACGCCTTCCGAGTTGAATTCTACAAGAAACATTTTTCAAACTCGGTTAGAGCGGCGAAGGACTTAGATCTGTTACAGCTGAAGCACGGGTCAATGATTGTGGCAGAGTACACTTGCAATTTTGAGGAGCTCTGTCGATTTTCTAAGGTCTGTCAAGGTGCTCCAGGGATTATGAGGAATGAAAATGTATCAAGTATGAGGATAAACTTTAGAGTGACATTTTGAGTGATGTAGGGCCTATAGAGGTCTGAGTTTTTTCCGAGCTAGTAAATAAGAGTAGAGTTATGGGAGAATGCTCAAGAAAGACTGCCATGGCAAAGGATGACCATACGAAGTTCTATAAGAAGGACCAAGGCAAGAGTTATGCACCAAGGGATCAGAACTTAAAGAGAGGTGGCTATTGAAGGAATGACAACTACAATTGTCGATTTCAAGGCAGAGGAAGCCATGGGAGAGCTCAGCCAGATCAGTTGAGGTGTAATAGATGCGGGACTTATCACCCAAACAAGCCGTGCAAGGTTAGATCATACTTGTGTTACAACTATGGACAACAAGGAGATTTCTCTAAGTCTTGCTCGCGCAGAAGGGCTCAGGATGCTGGTAGGGTTCAGCAATGGAGCCGAGTTTTCACTACGACTATTGATGGTGCTGGTAGGTCTGACACTCTGATCAGAGGCAACTGCGAAATTGGTAACAAAATATTAATTACTTTGTATGATACTAGAGCATCACATTCGTTTATAGCATTTGACAAAGTTGAGAAATTAGGATTGAAATTGTCTGCATTAGCCTAGGATTTACATGTGCATACTCCTGCCTCTGAGGCTGTGATAACTAAGATAGGTTGTCAACAAGTACCTTGTTGGATAGAGAACATACAATTTATTCATGACTTGATATTTTTACCGTTGACTAGAATTGATTTAATTTTTGGTTTGGATTGGCTGTCGAAGTATCATGTATTGTTTGACTGTTTGCATTCGGTGCAGTTTATGTCCGAAGGGTTAGAAGGACCGGTTGTAGCCCGGGGTTATTATCTGAATTCAATGATGGTGAACTATAGCGACAGTGAGTGTCAGGGATATATGTTGTTAGCTGCAAGTTCGTCAGGAGATGAACAGGATTTGAGTCAGATTCCAGTAGTGAGTGAATTTTTCGAGGTATTTTCCAAGGATATACTTGAATTCCCCCCTCGAGAAATCGAATTTGCAATAGAACTGATACCGGGAGCAGGACTGATCTTGATTGCGCCGTATAGGATGTCGTCATTGGAGTTGGCAGAACTTAAGGTTCAACTGGAGGAGCTGATGGATAAACGTTTTATCCAACCAAGTGTTTCCCTTTAGGGAGCACCAGTTTTGTTGGTGAACAAGAAAGATGATGGCATGCGACTGTGTGTGGACTACAGGTAGTTGAATAAGGTGACGGTGAAGAACAAGTATTCTCTGCTGAGAATTGACGACCTGATGGATCAATTGCAAGGATCTGAAGTTTTCTCTAAGATCGACTTGAGGTCCGGTTATCACCAGATAAGGGTGAGAGAGGAAAATATCCATAAGACTACTTTCAGAACTCGTTATGGTCCTTACAAGTATCTAGTAATGCTTTTGGATTAACAAATGCCCATACTGTGTTCATGGATTACATGAATAGAGTGTTCCGTTCTTTCTTAGATAAGTTCGTTGTGGTGTTCATTGATGATATTCGGGTATACTCTAAGACTGGAAGGAGCGCGCAAAGCACTTATGAATAGTGTTGCAAATTCTAAAGGAGAGGAAGATTTATGAAAATCTTTCCAAATGTGACTTTTGGAAGGAAGACGTGAAATTCTTGGGGGCATGTGGTGAGCTGAAAGGGAATAGCTTAAATCCTGCTAAGGATGAGACACTGACAGAATGGGGACGGCCTACGTCTGTGATGGAAGTGATAAGTTTCTTAAGGTTAGCTGATTTTTATCGGAGGTTCATTAAGGATTCTTGCAAACTGCATTGCCCGGACTAAATTAACTCGTAAGGATGCACCGTTTATATGGACGTCAGACTGTAAGGAAAGTTTTCAAACTCTGAAGGAGAGGTTAACTACAGCGTTAGTTCTTGTGTTGCCTGAACCTCATAACCGTTTGAGATTTATTGTGACGCTTCATTGAAGGGTCTAGGGTGTGTACTGATGCAATACTAGAATGTTGTGGCTTATGCGTTGCAACAGTTAAGGTCACACGAAGTAAATTATCTGACTCATGACTTGAAACTTGCTGCGGTTGTGTTTGCATTGAAGGTGTGGAGACATTATCTTTATGGAGTTAAATCCTGAGTTTTCTCTAATCATAAGATCCTGAAGTACCTTTTTGATCAGAAAGAGCTTAATATGCGTCAAAGGAGGTGGATGGAGCTGCTGAAAGACTACGACTTTGAAATGAGTTATCACCCGGAAAAAGTGACAGAGAAAAATTGTCGGTAAAGAATTTCTCAATAAAATCGCGTTGCAAGTATAGATCTAAACTGACAATTAAACCTCAATCAACGTTTAATTAGGTTGTCACAAGTACAAATCCCAATAAAAATAAACCAGTGTATTCAAACCTCGGGTCGTCTCTCAAGAAATTGTAGGGAAGTGTGTTTATTATTGGTTATGATGTACTTCTTTTTGGGGTTTTGAAATAAGGAACAAGAAATGTAAATATTAAGAAAGTAAAGAAAACTCAAATGGTAAAAAGGTCTTAGAAAGGGTTAATGGTTAAGGATCTCTATCCTTGTCACTAACCACAATATGATAGTTATAGGGATCAATCTCATTTAGTCATCCTCTAACAATTGAAGAAAAGTCAAATGAGTTTCATCAATCATAATTCATAAGTTCTAGCCACTCACTAATTGAATTAGTGTAAGCTAGTCTCAATGGACATCAATCATCAATCACTTGGACATTAGCAACTCAAGGTCACCCAAGTTACCAACCCAAGCCAAGAATAGAAAAATCTACTCTATAGCTAAAAGAAACATTTCATCAAACACATAGCATGCAATAAAAGTAAACATCACAAAATGCAAGAATTAGTAAAGGCTATGACTAACATAAACAAGAAATCAATAATAGTAACTAAGACAAATATCAAGAGACATGAAAACATAAAATTGCATTAAAAGAAAATTGAGAGTAACAAAAGGACTCATAAACTAAAATTGAAAAATAGAGAAATTAACAAGAGGAGTTGGTGAACCAAAGTGCTAGGACAAATAAAAGTAAGAGAAAACTAAATTAAGATAAAACTGAAACCTAAACCTAAGGAGAAATTGAAAGAATAAACCCTAAAACCTAGAGAGAGGAGAGAGCCTCTCTCTAGAATTCTACATCTAAAACCTAAGGTGTGTAAAAGTGAATGAATGATTCGAATGATGCCTTCAACTCTACTCTGTAGCCTCTTGTCTTCATTTTTAGACTTGAAACTGGGTCAAAAGTAGCCCAGAAATCGCTCCCAGTGAATTCCCTTTACTGAGGCACATGACACTCGCCACACGTACGGTTCAGCCACGCGCACGCGTCATTTGGACTATGGCTTGGTCACACACTACAACATTTTGGGTCTATGGCCACGGTTTTTTTGGTCATGGTTTTTTAGAAAAGGGTGGCCTAAAAGGGTCAATGGTCACAGTTTTGAGAGGTGACCTAAAGGGGTCTATGGTCACGATTTTTCAAAAAAGGGCAACCTAAAAATGTCTATGGTCACGGTTTTGGGGGGTGGCCTAAAGGGGTCTATGGTCATGGTTTTGGAGAGTAATCTAAAAGGGTCTATGGTCATGGTTTTGGGGGTGACGTAAAGGGGTCTATGGTCACGGTTTTTTACAGTGACCAAAAAGGGGCTATGGTCACGGTTTTTCAAAAAAGGGTGACCAAAAAGGGTCTATGATCACGGTTTTGGGGGGTGATCTAAAAGGGTCTATGGTCATGGTTTTGGGAGTGACCTAAAGGGGTCTATGGTCACAATTTTTTACAGTGACAAAAAAGGGGCTATGGTCACGGTTTTTCAAAAAAAAGGTGACTTAAAAGGGTCTATGGTCACGGTTTTGGGGGGTGACCTAAAGGGGGTCTATGGTCACGGTTTTGGGGGTGGCCTAAAAGAGTCTATGGTCACAGTTTTGGGGGTGACCTAAAGGTGTCTATGGTCACGATTTTTTACAGTGACCAAAAAGGGTCTATGGTCACAGTTTTTCGGAAGGGTGACCTAAAAGGGTCTATGGTCACGGTTTTGGTGGTAACCTGAAGGGGTCTATAGTCACGGTTTTGGGGGTGACCTAAAGGGGTCTATGGTCACAGTTTTAATCATTTGAGTTTAAATTAATTAAGATTTTTATGTATTTTTTATAATTTTAAATATTTTATCTTTTTAAAATTTAAAAATTTTAATAATTAAAAATTAATAATAATTTTATATGATTTATTTTAAATATTAAAATCTTAAATTTAATTTTATAAATAAAAAATTAAGTTGAATACTATTAATTTTAAATTAGAAAAGATTTAAAACTTAATAATATAAAAAATAAGTCAATTAATATTTATGTACAACTTTTATTTTAATTGGTTATTTTATATCAATTAAAATTAAAGTTATAATGAAAAAATAATGAAAGATCATATAATTTAATTTAGGTAATTGATATTTCGAGTTTAACCGTATTTTATAAAATATGATTAGTATGTTTACTTTATATTTTAAATTAGAAATAATTATTTGAACTCAATGATATCTTGATAAATGAAATTTTATGTGTTCCGAAAATAATCTTCACAGTATTATATTTAAATTCTAAATTATTATTTTATCTCAAATATTTTATAAAATTATTATATTACTCGTGTATATTTTATCCTAGTCCTAAAAATTTCTAATAAAAACCCTAATATCCCAAATTTCCCAATTTACTACCCTAAATCCCTAAACACACGCACACAACACTCAGTAAGTGAGGGAGAAAAGGGAAACAGAGAAGGGAGAAGAGGGAGCTCGAGGGAGAAGAGGGGAAGAGAGGAGGGGACGATACGGCTGGGTCCTTACCGCCGTTACCATTGTCGTTGAGGCGCCAGAGGAGAGAGAGATTTGCTTTGCAGAGGCGTTGAGGGAGACAGACGCGACGCAAGGAAGAGGAGCTCATCTTCATTGCCGCCGTCGCCGCGCCTTGCCGCTGATGCCGTTGATGGAAGCCGCCACCGTCGTTGGGAGGAACCAAAAAGGGAGAGGAGGTCATCGTTGATGCTACCGCAGAAAGGAAGGAAGCAACGCGTGTGAGGAAGTGACGCAACAGAGGAGGAGCCGTTCTTCTGCCGTCGCTGGAATTCCTGGTCGCCGCCGGAATTCATGGTGAGTTAATCGTGCCTAGCTACCATAATCACCACCTCTGAACCTTATTTGCTCTGTAACAACCCTGCGCTTGCTTCTGATGTTCTTGACTCTGTTGAGTTTGCTGGAATTATCACAGTTGAAGCTTGTCACTAGAGAAGATAAGTTGTTGCGCCATCCTTTTCATTTTGACATCGATTCTCCCGTTCAAAACCCTATAAATGCTTTCACTCTTGTTCTTTTTAGCATTGTTTCTCTATTATATTCTTATTTTAATTACGGTAGCCAATATCTTTGTTTTAGTACTGCTGTATTCTGCCGAAAATGTCGAAATTGTTGCTGCGAGTGTGATCATTGTTGGTGCCGCTATCTCTGTCCCGGTTACGTTGGAATTGTCGCTACTACTGTCACGATTGGGGATAAAGGGGCTTTTTGCGTTAAATTATGCGATTGCTTTATCGAGGTAGGGGGTTTAATTTAAACGGTTTTAATTTAAGAATGCCCACAAGGTTTATTGAGTAATTGCAAATGGGTTTAGTTGTTGTGAATAATTGATTGATTATATGGATGTTGAATATGATTGAGCTTGTTGATTTTATGAGATTGATTGGTTATGTGTGAATTATGAATTGTTGATAAATGATTGCTGAGAGTGCTGAATCTTGATGTTATTGGTTGATTTCTGTTGAGCTAGTTATTAGATATATTATAATGGTGGTGGGCTTGGTTGGTGTTTGTTTAAAATTGATTTTGAGAGGAATTGAAGGTTGAATCTTGAAATATTAAACTTTTGTAGGCATTGTGATTATGAATAGAATATGTACCAAAAACCAAGTAATAAGAGCTTATGACTATTCAAGGTATTAGTATATGTTGGTGGCCTTTAACCGAATTTTGAGTTTTGGCCTCTAACCGAATTTTAATTTTTTTTAGATTTCTAATGGCTTTTGAAGGTTATGGCTGCTGCTGCAACTGTGAGAACTTTTTGATGGACACAGTAGCTAAATTTCTTAACTAGGTTGGTATTTATTTATCTAGTTGTGTTTTATTGTTATTAAACTTTATTGAAATTGAAAATTATAAAGTAACACAAGAATAATTCTAAATTCAAAAAGTCTTGTAATTAAATGCAAACCTAGGGACATGTAATCTGTTTGATAATTTGACTCTGTGAGATTTCTATTTAATCTGTTTTATTGAAATTGCTAATTCTTCTTCATATTCCTGTGTGCATGAATTGACATGTTTTCAGATAATGGTTTTTGGGAAATATAAATGTTTTATTTTTCTATGTATTTTCTCCATTTGATGTGTGCAGAGACGTTTAGTTTTGCTGGTTTTGTGTCTTTATTAATATTGCGAAAGATTCTATATTCTTCTATTTACTTAATGATGATTTCATGTGTATGAGGATGAACAGCCAACTAGTCCGTGAATTTAAGGTTTTTTGAACTAACCTAGGGATTAGCATTTCTTGTTTTTTCTGAAATTGGTAATAGCAAGGTTTTACACTAAACAAAAGGGTACATATAATGAGTTGTAACAGTGATGAATTCAAGCACTAAGAGTAAATTTTTGCATGAAATTTCTCATTCTAATTTTACCAAAGAAATATACATGGGGACTACTAAATCATTTTGATTTCACTCGATCAAAACACATCACTTTATAAATGTCATGTAGATGATATGATATTACCATTTTTTTTGTCTTAATGATAGATTAGTAATTTTAATTTTATTTATTTTTCAGAGGTCATACATCAACTTTATTTATGTGATTAGTATGTAAAAATTTTAAATGTTTTTATATCTATTTTTTTAATTTTTCAAATAGATCTGTGTTTTTCAAGATATTTTTTAATTATTGATATGTAAAATCTTCAATTGCTAAATCGCAAATATTTTCTAGAACATGCTTGATTATGTCTCATTTTAAGACTGATTATTTTCAGAAAGTTTAAAATAGAAATTATTTTGTATTTTATATTAATTCAGAATTAATATTTGTTAATTGATTATTTTGTTTACCTATTCTTGAATGTTCTTTACCTTCTCTTGAATTTTTTGTTTTGTTTTGTATACAGGATAATTTTTTTTGGACTTGTAAAGACAAAAGGAGTTGACTAATTGTTGTGGCACTGTGTATAACAACTTCAAATGGCATCTCAAAATGAAGGAACTAAGCAACAAGTTTATATCATACTTGTTATATAAAATAATTTAATGTTAACTTTATTGTTGATTTATTGGCCTTAAATGAATCTACAATAGAATCTAATTTGTGAGCAAAAGGTTGCTAGTTTTTATTATACCTAGTATGTCCTTTTTATCTGGCTCAAAACCTTAGCAAATGCTCCTTGTTATTTAGTGGATGAAATTTTCATGTTGATTGACTTATTAAACTTGTGCTCCATATTCATTACTTAACTGTACTGCATCATCAAAAACATTTTTGCTCTATTCTAACATGTTTATTTCTTTTGCTAGCAGGAGGACATGTTGTAAAGAAAATATGTTCTATACAAATATAAGATAGGATGGGTCTTATAATGAGTTTGGTTATCTAAATGTATTAGTTTGATGTGTTCTTTACTTTTTGATAAGAGACTTTATCCGATATTATACGTAATGGATAAATTACGCCCTATTTTGATTAGTGTTGTAATGGATATCTAGTTTTTAATGAAACTTTTATGATTTGGATTTATCAAATTTCTCATTCTTAGATTTATTTTGTGATTATCATCATTTTGGGATGTGATTATGTTTTAAAAAAATTAAATTTTATAACATAAAACAGGCTATGGTCACCATTTAAAAATAGGGTAACCATAGATAAGCTATGGCTACGGTAAAAACCGTGACCATAGATAAGGCTATGGTCACGATTTTAAGGAAGGGTGACCATTGATAAGCTATGTCCACGGTGAAAACTGTGACCATAGATAAGGCTATGATCACAGTTAAGGTGGGGTGACCATAGAGGCTATGGTCAGGCAAAAAACCGTGACCATAGATAAGGCTATGGTCACGGTTTAAGGAGGGTGACCATAGGGGCTATGGTCACGGTTTTTGGTGGGGTGACCATAGAGGCTATGGTCACGGTTTCGGGGAGGGGTGACCATAGATAAGGCTATGGTCACGGTTTAATGAGGGGTGACTATAGGGGCTATGGTCACGGCCAAAACCATGACCATAGATAAAGCTATGGTCACGGTAAAAAAACGTGGCCTAAAGTGCCAGAATTTGAACATTACAACCCTGACCATAGAAACCGTAATCATATATAAAAAAAACTATGACCATAGGTCTATGGCCACGAGAGAATAGGCCACGGCAGAAAAACCGTGACCATAGGTAAAAAACCGTGACCATAGACCTATGGTCACCCTTTTCACTAGCTATGGTCATGGTTTTTCACCGTGACCATAGACCTTTTTTTTGTAGAGACCAGCTTGTCAAATCTCCAAATTCTTGTGTTCCTTCCACTTTTGCTTGCTTTCTTTCCATCCTCTAAGCCATTCCCACCCTATAAACTCTGAAAACACTTAACACACATAACACAACGTCGAATGGTAATAAGAGAGGATTAAAAATTAGCGATTTTAAGGCCTAAGAAGCATGTTTTCAATCATAGCACAAAATTAGGAAGGAAACTTAAAAACATGCAATTTACATGAATAAGTGGGAGAATAATTGACAAAATCCACTCGATTTGATCCAAAATAAGTCATAAAATAGTGGTTCACCAAAAAGCTAATGCGGTGGCAGATGCGTTGAGTAGAAAATCACTAAGTATTGCTTGGATGATGATTAAAGAAGAGGAATTGTTGAGTAGGTTTGTGGATTTGAACTTGGGTGTTAGAGAGGTGGCTGGAAGTTTATGCTTGAAGCAGTTGCATATCTCTAGCAACTTCAAGACTGAGATTCAAAAAGCTCAGCAGGATAATTAGGAGCTATAGAAGATGTTGCAAGTGATTGAACAGAGAAAATAGGGAGAGGTTACTCAAGATAAAGAAGGGATTTTGAGGTACATGGAGAGGATTCGTGTGCCGAAAGTGGGGAATCTGAGGTAATAAGTGTTGACAGAGGCTCACGGGAGTGGATTCTCGATTCATCCTAGAGCTACTGATGAGTCCATATTTTCCGATATATTTTGGCTTGAATTGAATGGATTCTAGCATATGAACTCACACTTAAGCACCAAAATAGCATACTTTTGTGTTTGATCCCTAATTTGATTCTAAATGTGAAAAAATGTGTTTTAATGCTTAGATTAGTGATTTTTAATTCCACTTTTATTCTATTTGATACCATGACATGTTTGTTGAGTAATTTCAGGTCAATTAGGCAAGAATGGATAAGCTAAAGTGGAAGAAAGCATGTACAAGGGAGAACACATGAAGAAAATAAGGAAAAGCACACACAGGCAAGTGTGTGTGCCCACAAGTACCTGTGCGTACACACAGGAGGAAATTCAGCCAAGTGTGCGGACGCACACATCTATGCGTCCGCACAGGTCCCTGCACGTGATTTCATTAATGAAACGCGTGCCTTACGATTTTTGAGGGCTTTTGGCCCAAATTTTGAAGGCTTGAGGCTGAATTTGGAGTGCTATATGAATGGGATATCAACATACATGAAAAAGAAGCTTTCATTAGGTTAGATTAGGTAGAAATTACATTAGGAGTAGGAGTAGGAGTAGAGTAGAAAATGCTCTCTTAGGGTTTAATTTTCATCTCCATTGTAGCATTTTATAGAAGCTTTGATCTTTGATTTTGCTCATCTTTATTGTAAGTACTCTCAATTTCCTCTTTAATTATAGCACATTTACTTTCATTTGCCTTGGTTCAAGTTACTTATTCATAATTGCAATTTTGTGTTTCTTGGAATTTTGATCAATAAATTTTATGTTTCATGCTTCCCTTATGTTTGATTTCTTATTTATTGTTGATATTGTTGATAACTTGGTTATAGTTTTCATTTTCCTTTACAATTTCCCATGTTTTACTTTTATGCACACAAGGTGTTTGTGAAAATGCCAACCTTAGATTTTGAGTAGATTTTCCCACCTTGGCTTGTGGTTTGTGGTCCTAGGATACTAGAGTCATAATGTCCGACATTTAGTGGTAATTCTTGGGTAGTTAGTTGACTCTTGTTTCCATTGACGCTAGCTTTTTATCAACTAGTTTGGTAAGTTAGCTAGGACTTATGGATTAAGGTCAATTATGCTTGCTTGACTTATTCGTCGATGGTTGGGGTTGACTAGGCGAGATTGACTCATGATAATTACCATAGTTGTGGTTATGGCAATGATAGGATGCCTTGGATCCCCATTCCCAAGTCAAGGCTCTTTTTATGTATTTTCACTAGTTTTTATCTTGCTTTCTCTTTACTTGCATTAATTCACAATTTTGCTCATTCCTTAGTTCTTTGATTTCTTAGTTTCTTTAATCTTTCGTTCTTTAATTCAAAACCCCTTTTGTCCTCTTAACAACCGAAAGAGAAACACTTCCAATTGCATCCTGGGGAAAATGACCCGAGGTTGAAGTACTCTTGATCTCGGTTATAATTTGATTTGAAAATTAAACTTTGATTGATGATTGTTTGTTGCTCTAGGCTATACTTGCAACGAACATATTCTATTTTGAGAAATTCTAGATTGACAATAGTTCTCTCATCAAGTTTTTGGTGCCGTTGCCGGGGATGCAATTGAGTGCTATCTTTTGGTTGTTATAAATATGTTGATAGTGTAAATATCTTGCTTTTTGGTTGTTTAGTCATTTTTGTTAATATTAAGGTGTTTGTTTTTCTTGTTTACTTATGTCTTTTGCTTTTATTTTCTATTTTCTTTATGAGATATCACCTTTGTTGCTTGGAGCTTGGTCGTGAGTATTTTATAGGTGGTGCATGAAATCGTGATTCACACTTTTTACAACTCTGCACAACTAACCAGCAAGTGCACTGGGTCATCCAAGTAATACCTTACGTGAGTAAGGGTCGATTCCACGGAGATTGTCAGCTTGAAGCAAGCTATGGTCATTCTGTAAATCTTAGTCAGGTGGATTCAAATGATTATGAGGTTTTGATAACTAAAAGATAATTAAAACGTAAAATAAAATAAAGATTCTTATGTAATTCATTGGTGGGAATTTCAGATAAGCGTTTGGAGATGCTTTGTTGCTTCTGAACCTCTGCTTTCCTATTGTCTTCTTCCAATCATGCGTGCTCTCATCCATGGCAAGTTGTATGATCTTCTCGGATGAAAAATACCAAGTACGATCTCTGTACGGCTAATCAACTGTCAGATTTCTCGTCTCAGATGAAAAATACCATGTACAGCTACTGCACGGCTAATCATCTGTCGGTTCCTGCTAGCGTCGGAATAGGACCCTTATCCTTTTGCACACTGTCACTGCACCCAACATTCACAGGTTTGAAGATCGTCACAGTCATCCCTTCCCAGATCCTACTCGGAATACCACAGACAAGGTTTAGACTTTCCGGATCTCAGAAATGCTGCCAATGGTTCTAGCCTATACCACGAAGATACTAATGTCACGGACTCGGTCCGTGTATTAGATACCCAAGAGAATATACTCCGGCTGTCGTCCAATGACTACGTTGAACATCATGTAGACCGCTTGGGGTTGTCAGGCACGCGGATCTTGGCTAAGCGAGTAACGAAGATAGTGGGTGATTGTCACGGGTTACCCCTTCATTCTGACTTAACTAAATTAAGTACAAGAGTATATCTTGGAGAAGAAGTAGGCGTGAATTGAAAGAAAAACAATAGTACTTGCTTTAATTCATGAAGAACAGCAGAGCTCCACACCTTAATCTATGGGGTGTAGAAACTCCACCGAAGAAAATACATAAGTGAAAAAGGTTTAGGCATGGCCGTGAGGCCAGCCTCCAAACGTGAACAATGGCATAAGCTAGATGGTAAAAGTCCCAATAAAATGGTAAAAAGTGCTATTTATACTAAACTAGTTACTAGGGTTTACAGAAATTAAGTAACTAAGTGCAGATAGTGCAGAAATCCACTTCCGGGGCCCACTTGGTGTGTGCTTGGGCTGAGTGATAAACCACTATTTTATGGTTTATCTTGTGCTCAATTGAGTGATTTTTATCAACTCTTTACCCACTTATTCATACTATTTGCATGAGTTTACATTCTCCTTCCTGATTTTGTACTATAATTGAAAATATGCTTCTTTGGCCTTATATTTGCTAATATTAATCCTCTCTCATTACCATTAGATGCCTTGATATGTGTGTTAAGTGATTTCAGAGTTTATAGGACAGGAATGACTTAGAGGATGGAAAGGAAGCATGCAAAAGTGGAAGGAATACAAGAATCTGAAGGAACTGCTAAAGCTGTCCAGCCTGACCTCTTGGTACTAAATCAACCATAACTTGAGCTACAAAGGTCCAAATGACGCGGTTTCAATTGCGTTGGAAAGCTAACATCCGGGGCTTCGCAAAGATATATAATTTGTCATAGCTTCCCTGAAGCCAGGCGACGCGAATGCGTGGGTCACGCGGACGCGTGACCTGGCAAAAATACAATCCACGCAAACACGTGGACGATGCCTCCGCGTCACTTTGCCGCGACCTGAAGGTAACAGAAATTGCCTTTTTGACCCAGTTTTCGGCCCAGAAAACTCAGATTAGAGGCTATAAAGTGGGGGAATGCATCCATTCATGAGGAAGTATTCGATTACCCACTTTTCATAATTTTAGATGTAGTTTTTAGAGAGAGAGGTTCTCTCCTCTCTCTTAGGATTTAGGATTCCTCTTAAAGGAATTAGGATTTTTTATTATTTCAACTAACTATTTCAACTTCCTCTCAGGTTCAATATTCTTTTTACTTTATATTTCTCTTTTACTTTCAGATACTTCAATGCTTTCATTTAATTACTTATATTGCCAAATTGGCTTATGAACCATTCATGTTAGGATTTTCTTTATTTGATATAAATTGAGGTATTTCAGATTTATGATTCTTATTTAGCTTTTTATATTCTTGGTTTTAATTGATTAACTGGAGGCTCTTGAGTTATCAAACTTATCATGATTGTTAATTGTTATTTTTGCTAATTGAATTGAATTCCACTAACTCTAGTCTTTCCTTAGGAGTTGGCTAGGACTTGGGGATCTAACTAATTAGTCCACTTGACTTTCCCTTGCTTTCGTAAAGGTTAACTAAGTGGGATTAAACTCAATTCTCATCAGGATAACTAGGATAGGACTTCCAAATTTTCATACCTTGTCAAGAGTTTTATTAGATATTAATTTATTAATTTCTGCAATTTATTTTTCTTGTTCAAACCTTTCAAAACCCAAAAACACTGTTTTCCATAGCTAATAATAAGTCATACCTCCCTGTAATTCCTTGAGAAGACGACCCGAGGTTTGAATACTTCGTTTTATAAATTTTATTGGGTTTGTTACTTGTGACAACCAAAACGTTTGTAAGAAAGGATGATTGCTTGGTTTAGAAACTATACTTGCAACGGGAATTTATTTTGAATTCTAAACCGTCAATCATTTGTTCTTCACTGAGCATTGAAGCTTTCATGTGCATAGGCAATCCTTGGAGTTAAACACCAGCTTGGGTGCCAGTTTGGGCATTTTACGCCAGTTTTGGTGCCATTTCTGGCGTTTTACGCTAGAAATCTCTGGTGGGCGTTTGAACACTAGTTTGAGCCATCAAATCTCGAGAAAAGTATGAACTATTATATATTTCTAGAAAGCCCAATATGTCTACTTTCCAAAGCAATTGAGAGCGCGCCAATTAGACTCTTGTAGCTCCAAAAAATCCATTTCGAGTGCAGGAGGGTCAAAATCCAACAGCATCTGCAGTCCTTTTTCAGCCTCTGAATCAGATTTTTGCTCAGGTCCCTCAATTTCAGCCAGAAAATACCTGCAATCATAGAAAAATACACAAACTCATAGTAAAGTCTAGAATTATGATTTTTGCATAAAAACTAATAAAAAATATAATAAAAACTAACTAAATCATACTAAAAACTATGTAAAAACAATGCCAAAAAGGGTATAAATTATCCGCTCATCAGTAGAGCGTGATGAATTCAAATTTGGATTGCTTCATGGAGTGGGAGAATCAATTTAGGGAGGAACCAATTGTGTATGAGCAACACTCATGGCAAACACCTCCCTCATACTACAACGAGCCAAACTCTCCTTGGAATCCAAAGATATCAAACCCAAGGATATGAGAGATACCCCATACACAACCCTCAACCACCAAACCTTCAAGCACCATACCATACACTTCCATGGAACCAAAATATCTATACACCTTGCCACCAACCATATGAACCACCACATCCTTATACACCACCTCAATATCCCCACCCACATGACACACCTCCCACATATACAACCTTTTTTACAACTTTTGAACCTTTTCTTCCACCCCAATATGAGGTTTTCCAACCCTTACTCCAAGAAGAACAAGACCTTCAAGAATTCTTCCAAGAGCAAGAAGGGTTCCGAAGGAAGCAAGGGGAGTTCATGGACACCATAGCTGAAGCGGTGCACCGCTTAACCTTGCTACACTCAAGGAATCAAGACATTCCCCTTGAGGAATGTGGAGGAGCAACGAAGGAGTGTAGTGAGAAGGAGAACATGGAGCCTCAAGAGAAAGAAAAAGAGCTAGAACAAGAGTCGCAAAAAGAGGAGGAAGGTAGAACTAGTGAACCGGAAGCGGTAAATAGAGAATTGAGAGAGTTCGATCAAGAAGTGGATTGCATCATCAATGATTTTTGTCCACCTTGGTCAACCCTGGTGCGGAATTTATAACCACAAACTAACCGGCAAGTGCACCGGGTGGTACTAAGTAATACTTCATGTGAGTGAGGGTCGATCCCACGAGGATTGATGGATCAAGCAACAATGATTGAATGATAGGCTTAGTTAGACAAACAGAAAATAATGTTTGAGAGTTCAAAAGACATTAAATAATATAAAAAATAATAAAGAAAGGCAAGTAAATAAGTTGGGAATAAAATATGGAGAAAGCAGTTAAGGTTTCAGAGTTATCTATTTTTCCGGATTAACTTTTCTTACTAACTATTTTAATCATGCATGATTTAATTTATGGCAAACTATATGTGACTATACCCTAATTCCTTAGACCTTTCTAGTCTCCTCTAATTCTCATCAACTGCCAATTCCTTGGTCAATTAATTCCAATTAGAAGGTGAAGTTTAATTCTAGTTATTATGCCACAAAAACTCTAATTACTCAAATATAAAAGGATTATATGTCACGTATCCCATTAAGTCCAGATAATTAGAAGTTTAGGAGAATTTGTTTTCAATCTGTTGTTCAAGTAAAGAGCCTTTCCAAGTTATACAAGAACTCAAGTAGAAAGAGGGGCATACTTCCGTTCCACCCAAATTCATAAGATAAAGAACGAAAACAATTCTTAAATTGTAAATCCAGACATGAATTAAAATAGAAAAGGCAATAAAATCAATCCATACAAATAGATAGAGCTCCTAACCTTAACAATGGAGGATTAGTTGCTCATGGTTCAAAGTGAAAAACTAGGATTATGATAAAATATATTTTGGTAGTCTGGAATGGAATCTCTTACAGAAGAAGAGTTTTTTTTCTTTATATTTAATCCTAATTAATTTAAAATCTAATTTCTAAAATTAAAATAATATCTTTTCCTCAAAATAAGATTTGAATTTAAATCAGAATTAATTGGATAATCAGTAAGTCTTCAGTTGATGGTTGGGGAGCACTTCTTTTGTCCATTCTGCAACTTCTAATCTGTATTTTCTGGGCTGAAAACTGGGTCAAAACAGCCCAGAAATTGCCCCAACATTTTTTGCATTTTTTTGCACGTAGCACATGTCACACGTAGGCATCAGTCACACGCACACGTCGATGGTCTTTTTCGCGTGTCACGCGTACGCGTCAGGTACGCGCACGCATCGCTGTGCAACTTCGCTTTTCACGCGTACGCGTCAAGTACGCGCATGCGTCGTCGTGCAAATCTTCAAATCACGCGTACGCGTCAGTCACGCGCACGCGTCGCTCCTCGCTGTCACCTCCTTTAATTCTTGTGCTGCAGAAACTCCATCAAATCCAGCCGAATGCTACCTAAAATAAACAGAATTGCACAAGACTCAAAGTAGCATCCATAGTGACTAAAATACAATTAATTCTTGATTAAACTCAACAAATTAAATGTAAATTCACTAGGAAAAGATGGGAAAGATGCTCACGCATCACAACACCAACTTGAATTGTTACTTGTCCTCAAGCAACCAAAACTAATATAGGCTTAGGATGTGAATTTGCATGAGAATGAGAGTTCGATTAAGCTCATGTCTCTTCTTATAGTGGGGTTTACAACTATAATCCTGAATAGGTTTGGCATTGATGAGCGGATAATTTATACACTTTTTGGCATTGTTTTTAGTATGTTTTTAGTAGGATCTAGTTACTTTTAGGGATGTTTTTATTAGTTTTTAAGTTAAATTCACATTTCTGGATTTTACTATGAGTTTTTGTGTTTTTCTGTGATTTCAGGTATTTTCTGGCTGAAATTGAGGGACTTGAGCAAAAATCAGATTCAGAGGTTGAAGAAGGACTGCTGATGTTGTTGGATTCTGACCTCCCTGCACTCAAAGTAGATTTTCTAGAGCTACAGAACTCCAAATGGCGCGCTCTCAATGGCGTTGGAAAATAGACATCCAGGGCTTTCCATCAATATATAATAGTCCATACTTTTCCCGAGTTTAGACGATGCAAAAGGGCATTGAATGCCAGTTCTACGCTGCAGTCTGGAGTTAAACGCCAGAAACACGTCACGAACCAGAGTTGAACGCCAAAAACACGTTACAACTTAGCGTTCAACTCCAAAAGAAGCCTCTGCATGTGTAAACTTCAAGCTCAGCCCAAGCACACACCATGTGGGCCCCGGAAGTGGATTTATGCATCAATTACTTACTTCTGTAAACCCTAGTAACTAGTTTAGTATAAATAGGACTTTTTACTATTGTATTAGACATCTTGGGACGTTTAGTTCTTAGATCATGGGGGCTGGCCATTCGGCCATGCCTGGACCTTCATCTCTTATGTATTTTTAACGGTAGAGTTTCTGCACTCCATAGATTAAGGTGTGGAGCTCTGCTGTTCCTCATGATTTAATGCAAAGTACTACTGTTTTCTATTCAATTCAACTTATTCCGCTTCTAGGATATCCATTCACACCCAAGAACATGATGAATGTGATGATTATGTGACACTCATCATCATTCTCACTTATGAACGCGTGCCTGACAAACACTTCCGTTCTACATGCAAACAAGCTAGAATGAATATCTCTTNNNTTTTCACAGAGAGGATGGGATGTAGCCATTGACAACGGTGATGCCTTACAGAAAGCTTGCCATGGAAAGGAGTAGGAATGATTGGATGAAGACAGTAGGAAAGCAGAGGCTCAGAGGAACGAAAGAATCTCTATACGCTTATCTGAAATACTCACCAATGATTTACATAAGTATTTCTATCTTTATTTTCTGTTTATTTATTATTATTATTCGAAAACTCCATAACCATTTGATATCCGCCTGACTGAGATTTACAAGATGACCATAGCTTGCTTCATACCAACAATCTCCGTGGGATCGACCCTTACTCACGTAAGGTTTTATTACTTGGACGACCTAGTGCACTTGCTGGTTAGTTGTGCGAAGTTGTGAAGTTATGTTTGGACCATGGTATGGTGCACCAGTTATTGGCGCCATTGCCAGGGAGAGAATGAAAAACAAATTTTACAACCTCAGAGTAACAATTTCGCATACTAAGTTTTTGGCGCCGTTGCTGGGGATTGTTCGAGTTTGGACAACTGATGGTTCATCTTGTTGCTCAGATTAGGTAATTTTATTTTTGTTTTATTTTCAAAAATATTTCTTCAAAAATCTTTCAAAAAAAAATTTTTTTTCCTTTTGTTTTCGAAAATTATTCAAAATTTTTAAGAATGAATTCTAGTGTTTCATGAAGCATGTAGAAGCCTGGCAGGCTATAAAGCCATGTCTAATTATTTTAGACTGAGGCTTCCACTTATAAGTATATGAAGTTGGATGAAGTTTCAGCTGTTGTATGTCTGATTTGTATCTTCTAAAGCTTGGCTGGCTATTAAGCCATGCCTAACCCTCAGATTGGAGCTTTAGACTAAGAGTGCAAGATTCCTAGAATTCATATTAAAAAATTTTGGAATCTTTATTTTTCTTTTTCACATTAATTTTCGAAAAAAAAAATTTATAAAATCATAAAAATCAAAAATATTTTGTGTTTCTTGTTTGAGTCTTGAGTCAATTTTTAAGTTTGGTGTCAATTACATTTTTTTTTCTAAAAAAATTTATGCATTTTTCGAAAATTCATGCATTCATAGTGTTCTTCATGATCTTCAAGTTGTTCTTGGCCAGTCTTCTTGTTTGATCTTCATATTTTCTTATTTTGTGTCTTTTCTTGTTTTTCATATGCATTCTTGCATTCATAGTGTCTATACATGAAAAATTTCTAAGTTTGGTATCTTGCATGTTTTCTTTTCTTGAAAATTTTTCAAAAATATGTTCTTGATGTTCATCATGATCTTCAAAGTGTTCTTGGTGTTCATCTTGACATTCATAGCATTCTTGCATGCATTCATTGTTTTGATCCAAAATTTTCATGCGTTGAGTCTTTTTGATATTTTTCTCTTTCATCATAAAAAAATTCAAAATTCAAAAAAATATCTTTCCCTTTTTCACTCATAAATTTCGAAAATTTGGATTGACTTTTTCAAAAATTTTTAAAATCTAGTTGTTTTTATGAGTCAAATCAAATTTTCAATTTAAAAATCTTATCTTTTTCAAATATCTTTTCTAACTTCTTATCTTCTTATCTTTTCAAAATTGAATTTCAAATATTTTTAACTAACTAATTGACTTTTTGTTTGTTTCTTATCTTTTTCAAAACTATCTAACTAACTATCCCTCTCTAATTTTCGAAAATACCTCCCTCTTTTTCAAAAATTC
>NC_029789.2:31896996-31901617 GCF_000816755.2 Arachis ipaensis
TTGTTTCAAATTTTAATTTTAATTTTAATTTTAATTTTAATTTTATCTTAATTTTTGAAAATCATTAACTATTTTTCAAAATCAATTTTCGAAATTTCCTCTCCCTCATCTCCTTCTATTTATTTATTTATTCATCTACTAACACTTCTCTTCACCAAAAAAATTCGAACCCCTTCTTCTCCTTTGAGTTCGAATTCTTCTCTTCTACATTCTTATTCTTCTTTTCTTCTACTCACCCAAAGGAATCTCTATACTGTGACATAGAGGATTCCATATTTTCTTTGTTATTCCCTTCTTTGTCATATGAGCAGGAGCAAGGACAAGAACATTCTTGTTGAAGCAGATCCTGAACCTGAAAGGACTCTGAAAAGGAAACTAAGAGAAGCTAAAATACAACAATCCAGAGACAACCTTACAGGAATTTTCGAACAAGAAGAGGAGATGGTAGCCGAAAATAATAATAATGCAAGGAGGATGATTGGTGAATTTACTGCACCTAATTCCAATTTACATAGAAGAAGCATCTCCATCCCCACCATTGGAGCAAACAATTTTGAGCTTAAACCTCAATTAGTTTCTCTGATGTAACAAAACTGCAAGTTTCATGGACTTCCATCTGAAGATCCCTTTCAGTTCTTAACTAAATTCTTGCAGATATGTGACACTGTTAAGACTAATGGAGTAGATCCTGAAATCTACAGGCTCATGCTTTTCCTATTTGCTGTAAGAGACAGAGCTAGAGTGTGGTTGGACTCTCAACCTAAGGATAGCCTGAACTCTTGGGATAAGCTGGTCAAGGCTTTCTTAGCCAAGTTCTTTCCTCCTCAAAAGCTGAGTAAGCTTAGAGTGGATGTTCAAACCTTCAGACAGAAAGAAGGTGAATCCCTCTATGAAGCTTGGGAGAGATATAAGGAACTGACCAAAAAGAGTCCTTCTGACATGCTTTCAGAATGGACCATCCTGGATATACTCTATGATGGTCTGTCTGAATTAACTAAGATGTCATTGGATACTTCTGCAGGTGGATCCATTCACCTAAAGAAAATGCCTGCAGAAGCTCAAGAACTCATTGACATGGTTGCTAATAACCAGTTCATGTACACTTCTGAGAGGAATCCTGTGAGTAATGGGATGCTTCAGAAGAAGGGAGTTCTTGAAATTAATACTCTGAATGTCATATTGGCCCAGAATAAAATATTGACTCAGCAAGTCAATATGATTTCTCAGAGTCTGAATGGAATGCAAGCTGCATCTAACAGTACTCAAGAGGCATCTTCTGAAGAAGAAGCTTATGATCCTGAGAACCCTGCAATAGCAGAGGTGAATTACATGGGTGAACCATATGGAAACACCTATAATCCCTCATGGAGAAATCACCCAAATCTCTCATGGAAGGATCAACAAAAGCCTCAACAAGGCTTTAATAATGGTGGAAGAAACAGGTTTAGCAATAGCAAGCCTTTTCCATCATCCACTCAGCAATAGACAGAGAACTCTGAGCAAAATACCTCTAATTTAGCAAACTTAGTCTCTGATCTATCTAAGGCCACTCTGAGTTTCATGAATGAAATAAGGTCCTCCATTAGAAATTTGGAGGCACAAGTGGGCCAGCTGAGTAAGAAGATAACTGAAACCCCTCCTAGTGCTCTCCCAAGTAATACAGAAGAAAATCCAAAAGGAAAGTGCAAGACCATTGATATAACCATCATGGCCGAATCCAAGGAGGAAGGGGAGGACGTGAATCCCAAGGAGGAAGACCTCCTGGGACGTCCAGTGATCAATAAGGAGTTTCCCTCTGAGGAACCAAAGGAATCTGAGACTCATTTAGAGACCATAGAGATTCCATTGAACCTCCTTATGCCATTCATGAGCTCTGATGAGTATTCTTCTTCTGAAGAGAATGAGGATGTTACTGAAGAGCAAGTTACCAAGTTCCTTGGTGCAATCATGAAGCTGAATGCCAATTTATTTGGTAGTGAGACTTGGGGAGATGAACCTCCCCTGTTCACCAATGAACTAAATGCATTAGATCAACTGAGATTGCCTCAGAAGAAACAGGATCCTGAAAAGTTCCTAATACCTTGTACCATAGGCATCATGACCTTTGAGAAGGCTCTATGTGACCTTGGGTCAGGAATAAACCTCATGCCACTCTCTGTAATGGAGAAACTGGGAATCTTTGAGGTACAAGCTGCTAAAATCTCATTAGAGATGGCAGACAATTCCAGAAAATAGGCTTATGGACAAGTAGAGGACATATTTGTAAAGGTTGAAGGCCTTTACATCCCTGTTGATTTCATAATCCTAGATACTGAGGAGGATAAGGATGAATCCATCATCCTTGGAAGACCCTTCTTAGCCACAGCAAGAGCTGTGATTGATGTTAACAGAGGTGAACTAGTCCTTCAATTGAATGAGGACTCCCTTGAGTTTAAAACTCAAGGACATCCTTCTGTAAACATGGAAAAGAGGCACAGTAAGCTTCTCTCAAAACAGAGTCAACCAGAGCCCCCACAGTCAAACTCTAAGTTTGGTGTTGGGAGGCCACAACCAAACTCTAAGTTTGGTGTTGAACTCCCATATCCAAACTCTAAGTTTGGTGTTGGGGAGTCTCAACAATACTCTGAACATCTGTGAGGCTCCATGAGAGCCCACTGTTAAGCTATTGACATTAAAGAAGCGCTTGTTGGGAGGCAATCCAATTTTTTTATTTATTTAATTTAATTTTATTTTTATTGTTCTTTTATGTTTTATTAGGTTCATGATCATGTGGAGTCACAAAATAAATCAAAAAAATTAAAAACAGAATCAAAAATAGCAGAAGAAAAATCACACCCTAGAGGAAGGACTCACTGGCGTTCAAATGCCAGTAAGGAGCATTTGGATGGCGTTCAACGCCAGAACAGAGCATGGAGCTGGTGCTGAATGCTAGAAACAAGCATGGAGCTGGCGTTCAACGCCAGAAATATGCTGCATATGGGCGTTGAACGCCTAGAACAAGCATCACTTCGGCGTTTAAGCGCCAAAAATGCATGCAAAGGCATTTTACATGCCTAATTAGTGCAGGGATGTAAATCCTTGACACCTCAAGATCTGTGGACCCCACAGGATCCCCACATACCTCCACTCACCTTACCTCCTCATAATCCTATATCACCCTCTCTCTCTCCATTCACAGTCATCCCTTCTGTTTTCCATTCACCACTCACATCCATACACCCCACCTACCTTCAAAATTCAAAATCTCTTTCCCACCCAAGCCCACCCATATAGCCGAATACACACATCCCTCCATCTCCTCCATATCTTCTTCTTCTTCTAATATTCTTTCTTCTTTTGCTCAAGGGCGAGCAACATTCTAAGTTTGGTGTGGTAAAAGCATAGCTTTTTTTTTGTTTTTCCATAACCATTGATGGCACCTAAGGCCAGAGAAACCTCTAGAAAGAGGAAAGGGAAGACAAAAGCTTTCACCTCCGAGTCATAGGAGATGGAGAGATTCATCTCAAGGGTCTATAGCTCAGTGGTAGAACATTTGACTGCAAATTAAGAGATCCCTGAGATACCTCAGGGGATACATTTTCCTCCACACAATTATTGGGGGCAACTAAGGGTGGAACATCAAGAGCACTCCATCATCCTCCATGAAATTAAAGAAGATCAAAGAGCAGTGAGGGAGGAGCAATAAAGACAAGGAAGAGACATAGAAGAGCTCAAGGACATCATTGGTTCCTCAAGAAGGAAACGCCACCATCACTAAGGTGGACTCATTCCTTGTTTTCAAATTTTCTGTTTTTCATTTTCTTTATGTTAAGTGCTTATCTATGTTAGTGTCTTATTACATGATCATTAGTATTTAGTGACTTTGTCTTAAAGTTGTGAATGTCCTATGAATCCATCACCTCTCTTAAATGAAAAATATTTTTAATTCAAAAGAACAAGAAGTACATGAGTTTCGAATTTATCCTTGAACTTAGTTTAATTATATTGATGTGGTGACAATACTTTTTGTTTTCTGAATGAATGCTTGAACAGTGCATATGTCTTTTTGAAGTTGGTGTTTTAAAATGTTAAATATGTTGGCTCTTGAAAGAATGATGACAAGGAGACATGTTATTTGATAATCTGAAAAATCATAAAATTGATTTTTGAAGCAAGAAAAAACAGTGAATACAAAAGCTTGCAGAAAAAAAAAAGAGAAAAGAAAAAAATGGCAAAAAAAATAGAAAAAGAAAAAGCAAGCAGAAAAAGCCAAAAGCTCTTAAAACCAAAAGGCAAGAGCAAAAAGCCAATAACCCTTAAAATCAAAAGGCAAGGGTAAATAAAAAGGATCCCAAGGCTTTGAGCATCAATGGATAGGAGGGCCTAAAGGAATAAAATCCTGGCCTAAGCGGCTAAACCAAGCTGTCCCTAACCATGAGCTTGTGGCGTGAAGGTGTCAAGTGAAAACTTGAGACTGAGTGGTTAAAGTCAAGGTCCAAAGCAAAAGAAGAGTGTGCTTAAGAAACCTGGACACCTCTAATTGGGGACTTTAACAAAGCTAAGTCACAATCTGAAAAGGTTCACCCAATTATGTGTCTGTGGCATTTATGTATCCGGTGGTAACACTGGAAAACAAAGTGCT
>NC_029789.2:31901782-31909241 GCF_000816755.2 Arachis ipaensis
TGATTTCAGGTATTTTCTGGCTGAAATTGAGGGACCTGAGTAAAAATCATATTCAGAGGTTGAAGAACGACTGCTGATGCTGTTGGATTTTGACCTCCCTGCACTCAAAGTGGATTTTCTGGAGCTATAGAACTCCAAATGGCGCGCTCTCAACGGCGTTGGAAAGTAGACATCCAGGGATTTCCAGCAATATATAATAGTCCATACTTTGCCCGAGTTTAGATGACCAAAAAGGGCGTTGAACGCCAGTTTTACGCTGCAGTCTGGAGTTAAACGCCAGAAACACGTCACGAACCAGAGTTGAACGCCAAAAACACGTTACAACTTGGCGTTCAACTCCAAAAGAAGCCTCTGCATGTGTAAACTTCAAGCTCAGCCCAAGCACACACCAAGTAGGCCCCGGAAGTGGATTTATGCATCAATTACTTACTTCTGTAAACCCTAGTAACTAGTTTAGTATAAATAGGACTTTTTACTATTGTATTAGACATCTTGGGACGTTTAGTTCTTAGATCATGGGGGTTGGCCATTCGGCCATGCCTGGACCTTTATCACTTATGTATTTTCAACGGTAGAGTTTCTGCACTCCATAGATTAAGGTGTGGAGCTCTGCTGTTCCTCATGATTTAATGCAAAGTACTACTGTTTTCTATTCAATTCAATTTATTCCGCTTCTAAGATATCCATTCGCACCCAAGAACATGATGAATGTGATGATTATGTGACGCTCATCATCATTCTCACTTTGCTGGTTAGTTGTGCGAAGTTGTGAAGTTATGTTTGGACCATGGTATGGTGCACCAGTTATTGGCGCCATTGCCAGGGAGAGAATGAACAACAAATTTTACAACCTCAGAGTAACAATTTCGCATACTAGGCATCTCACTCTCCTTTGAATCAAAAGAATGTCACTGTCATTCGGAATTAGAATCCGAATAATATTATGAATTCTCTGATCTTTTGTAACTCAATTTAACCCTTGAACACAACAATTTTTCTTTGATTCTCTTTTCTTTGGTTCTTTGCACCTTGAGCCTAGCCGTGACTTTAAATGTTTTGTCTCAAGCTTTACTTGACACATAAACACCACAAGCACTTAACTGGGAAACTCTCTTTAAGTTCTAAAAATTTTTTTTTCAGTTACTCCCAAACAGTGGTGCTCAAAGCCTTTGGCATACTCTGTTAAATGCAATTGATCTCGACTCTAAATGTTTTGTCTCAAGGATTACTTGACACAGAAACACCACAAGCATGTGACTAGGGAAATAACTCTTTGAGCTTTTAATCATGTCTGACCTCCCTAGTCATTGATGCTCAGAGCCTTGGACCTTGCTTTTATTTTTCTTTTGCTGTTTCTTTTGCTTCAAGGATTAAACTTTCATTAATTTCAGGGAAGTCATAATAGTTCTCTAAATTCCTGTTCCTTACACATTAACATTCTTTGATTCAAATTCAACTATGCACTGTTCATATCATGCATTCAGAATTACAATTAATACCACCACATTTAAGTAAATAAGACTACTCTTAAAATTAACTCAATTTCTCATGCATTATATCCCCTTTTTCTTCTTTCTTTTTGATTTCAAGCTTAGTGGGCAATACATGAGACATCTTTTAGAAATTAAAGCAATCAACAGAAAACTAAAATAGAACCTAGGAATCTAACTAATAAAGGATCATGCAATAGACAAGGCAAAATAGCAGAAAACCAGAACATAACATAGTAAAAGTGGGAAGGAATATAGAATGAAAGGAACTCAACCACCTTAGTTATCCTAGCGGTTGACGTTAGGATTTTTGCCAGTAAAGAATTTCATAAAAACAGTCGCGTTGTAGATATAGTCTCTAAACCGACAGAAATCCCTTCGTACAAATGTTTTGGTTGTCACAAGTAACAAACCCCTTTAAAATTGATAACCGAGTATTTTAAACTTCGGGTCGTCTTCTCAAGGAATTGCAGGGAGGTGTTCTTATTATTGGTTATGAGTTTGTAAATTGGGGAAATTTGGAGTTTGGGCAATGGGCACAGGTATATTTTCAAAGCAATAAAAATAAATAAATAACTGAAAAATAAACTTTTAGCAAGGTATGAGAAATTGGAAATCCAGACTTAATTATCCTTATCAATAATAATGAAAGTTGAATTGGATAACTCCTGAGTTACTGATTTCTTAACCAAAACCAAAAGGGAGAATATCTGAATTAAATTAAAAGCATTCATGTAAATAAAGCAATCAAGCTACGTCTAAACATAAATTCAAGTCATAACATGGAAAGGTTCATAAGCCAATTGGGCAACATATCTAATACAAGCATTGAAGCATCTGAAAATAAAAAGAGAATTATAAAGTAAAAAGAATGTTGAACCTGGGATTTAGAGGCACTCCTAAAACTAAGAGAAATCCTAAATCCTAATCCTAAGAGAGAGGAGAGAACCTCTCTCTCTAAAAACTACATCTACTCCTAAAAATTGTGAATATGAGAGCCTCTTCATGAATGGATGCATTCCCCCATTTATAGCCTCTAATCCGTGTTTTCTGGGCCACAAACTGGGTCAAAAACAGTCCAGAATTTGGTGGTTTCGAATTTTGCCACGTTGGTTTTTTCGTCATTGCGACGCGGCCGCATGGATCACGCGGTCGCATCGTCTAGAGTCAAGGGAACTATAACATATTATTTATCAAATCGAAGCTCCGGATGTTAGCTTTCCAACGCAACTGGAACCGCATCGTTTGGACCTCTGTAGCTAAAGTTATAGCCGTTTGAGTGCAGAGAGGTCAGGCTGGACAGCTTAGCAATTTCTCCAACTTCTTGCATTTCTTCCACTTTTGCATGCTTTCTTCCCATCCTCCAAGCCATTCCTGCCTTATAATATCTGAAAGCACTTAACACACATATCAAGGCATCTAATGGTAATAAGAGAGGATTAATAATAAGCAAATATAAGATCAAAGAAGCATGTAAAATAGTATGAATAGTATTAATAAGCACATAATTAGGAAGGCAAATGTAAAACCATGCAAATAGTATGAATAAGTGGGTAAAGAGTAGATATAAACCACTCAATTGAGCACAAGATAAACCATAAAATAGTGGTTTATCAGCGGTCACTTTATTCTTCAGGTTGTGCTCCTCCGTGAAGATGATTCGCCTCCCTTTTTTGCCATAAAAATTAGACAGACAAGGCATAAGCGAAGCATCAACACCAAACTTAAAGGTTTGCTTGTCCTCAAGCAAAGAAGAACTGAAAATAAAAATAAACAGATATTATGATGAAAGAAGAATAAAAGGATAAAATAACAAGAGAGAATTAGGATTTGGGGGAGAGAGAATAAAAATTAGAAACTGGGCAGCGAACTAGTAGAGGTGTGCAGCGTAGGTGACGCGTACGCGTGGGGCACGAAAATTTCATAATGACGTGTGAGTGTCAAGCATGTGTACGCGTGCCCATGATTTGTGCATATTGCACGAAGGCAGCCGCGTGCACGCGCAACTCTCTGTTCGCGTGGCTGGGCAACCAAAATTTTCATACGACGCGTGCGCGTCATGCACGCGCACACGTGGATGGCCATTTGTGCAAAGGGCGCGCACGCGTCAGGGACGCGTACGCGTGATCAATTTTGTGCTTCTAGCATACTTCCAGGCCCAAGCCAGCACAACTCACTGCCCAAACACTCATTGACGCCGATTTTCAGGGTCACGCGTACGCGTCGATGACGCGCATGCGTGGATGGCAAAAAGTGCAAACGACGCGCACGCGTGAGGTACGCGTACGCGTGGTCTGGTTTGTGCGTACAGCATCGTTCCAGACTTCCAGTGCCACTCCTGCTCAACTCTCTGTTCACTTTTATTTTTTACGTACACATATATGACGCGTACGCGTCAGTTCGTGTGCTCATTTTTTTTATGATGTGTTTGGTTCCTATGATAAAATAACTGCATGATCAGAAAAATAGTAAAAATTCAATAAAACTTAAATAAGTAAGAAAACTACTACTACGAAAAATAACTAAAGATACGGAATTATCAGGTTGCCTCCCGACAAGCGCTTCTTTAACGTCACTGGCTTGACGGTCAGCTCTGCTAATTCAGCAGATGAGCGGACCTCTGGCGATGAATCTCGCCTCCAAGATAGTGCTTCAACCTCTGGCCATTCATTGTAAATTTCCTATCAGAATTCTCTTCCTATATTTTCACATGACCATATGGTGAAGCTATGGTAACCACAAACGGTCCTGACCACCGGGATTTCAGCTTCTCGGGAAAGAATTTGAGCCTTGAATTATATAGAAGCACTCTCTGTCCTGGCTCAAAGACTCTGATGGCAATCTTCTTGTCATGCAGTAGCTTGGTTCTCTCCTTATAGAGCTTGGCATTCTCATAGGCTGAATATCTGAATTCATCAAGCACATTCAACTAAAGCATTCTCTTAATTCTTGCAGCTTCTGAATCAAGATTCAGATACCTGATTGCCCAGTAAGCTTTGTGTTCCAACTCAACTGGCAAGTGACAGGCTTTGCCATAGATCAACTGATAAGGGGACATGCCAATGGGAGTCTTGTACGCTGTCCAGTATGCCCAGAGAGCATCATCAAGTTTCCTAGACCAGTCCTTTCTTGAAACACTGACGGTCTTCTCTAGAATCCTCTTAAGTTCCCTGTTGGAAACTTCAACCTGTCCACTTGTCTGAGGGTGATAGGGAGTTGCCACTTTATGACGGACTCCATATCTCTGCAGAAGAGAGTCCAGCTGTCTGTTACAGAAGTGACTGCCTCCATCACTAATGAGTGTCCTTGGGACACCAAACCGGCTAAAGATATATCTCTGAAGAAAGCTCCTTACCACCTTGGCATCATTGGTGGGTAGAGCCACAGCTTCCACCCACTTGGACACATAATCAACTGCCACTAGAATGTAGTTGTTTGAATGTGAGGGTGGGAAAGGTCCCACGAAATCAATACCCCACACATCAAACAACTCAACCTCAAGGATCCCCTGCTGTGGCATTTCATGGTTGGCAGGGAGATTCGTGGCCTTTTCACATCTGTCACAGTGCTTTACAAATTCTCTTGAGTCCCTGAAGAGAGTCGGCCAGTAAAACCCGCTCTAAAGGACCTTTGTAGCTGTCATTTCACCACCAAAGTGGCCTCCATAATCCGAACCATGACAGTGCTAAAGGATTTGCCGTGTTTCTTCGTCTGGGACACATCTCCGGATGATACCATCTGAACACCTTTTAAAAAGGTATGGTTCCTCCCAAATGTAGTACTTTGCATCAGTCAATAGCTTCTTTACTTGTTGTCTACTGTACTCCTTTGGAATATAATTCATTGCCTTATAATTTACAATGTCTGCGAATCAAGGAGCCTGCTGAATGAGGAATAATTGCTCATCCAGAAATGTCTCAATCACAGCTGTGGGTGGTTGTACTCCGGCTTCAGGTTCAATTCTGGAGAGATGGTCAGCTACTTGATTTTCTGACCCTTTCCTATCTTTTATCTCAATATCAAACTCCTCAATGAACTTTTCAACCATGTCAGAAAAAATTGAAAGCATACACCTCTGAAAAGTTGCTGGAGCATTACAAAGTCCAAATGGCATTCTCCTGTAGGTAAATACTCCAAAGGGGCATGTGAATGCTGTCTTCTCTTGATCTTGAGGGTCCACTGCAATCTGATTATATCCAGAATATCTATCTAGAAAACAATAAAAAGCATGACCAGCTAACCTCTCAAGCATCTGATCAATGAAAGGCAAGGGGAAATGATCCTTCCTTGTAGCAGTGTTGAGCCTCCTGTAGTCTATGCATATTCTCCATCCTGTGACTGTTCTTGTAGGAATAAGCTCATTCTTTTGATTCTTGATCACTGTCATCCCTCCTTTCTTGGGGAACCACCTGCACAGGACTTACCCAAGGACTATCAGAAATAGGGTAAATAATACATGCTTCCCATAATTTCATTAGCTCTTTTTGGACCACCTCTTTCATGGTTGGATTGAGTCTCCTTTGTGGTTGCACAACTGGTTTAGCATCATCTTCAAGGAGTATCTTGTGCATACACTTGGTTGGACTAATCTCTTTCAAGTCACTAATGGTCCACCCAAGAGCTGTTTTGTGGCTTCTGAGCACTGAAATAAGCACCTCTTCCTCTTCAGGCTTCAGGGAAGAGCTAATTATCACAGGATAGGAATCATTTTCACCCAAGAACACATATTTCAGAGAAGGAGGTAAAGGTTTGAGCTCAAGCTTGGGGGCTTCCTCCTCTACTTTAGGCGTGTGAACCACAGCCTTCTGGGGTGGTGAATCATCAACTTTCATTAATTCATACTTAGAAATAGGATCCAGGATGTCATCAAATACCTCAGCTTCTAGTACCACTTGAATAAGTGGTTCAATAACATCTATTTTTATACACCTTTTAGAATCATTAGGGTGCTTGAGAGCTTCAAAAATATTAAGGACCACCGGTTCTTCATTGACCCTCAGGGTTAATTCACCCTTTTGCACATCAATCAGAGCTCTACTTGTAGCTAAAAAGGGTCTACCAAGTATAATAGAGGATTTTTTTTACCTCCTCTTCCATGTCTAATATAACAAAGTCAACAGGAAAAATAAATGGTCCTACTTTAACAAGTAAATCCTCAACAACACCCACAGGTAATTTAATATAAAGATCAGCAAGTTGAAGAGAAATACGAGTGGGTTTTACCTCCTCAATTTGAAGCTTTTTCATCACTAAAAGTGGCATTAGATTGATGCTAGCTCCAAGATCACATAAAGCTCTCTGAATGGTGACATCTCCAATGGTGCAAGGAATGACAAAGCTTCCTGGGTCTGGCATCTTCTCAGGAAGGTTGTGTTGAATAATGGCACTACATTCCTTGGTTAACACCACTATCTCTTGTTCCTTCCAATTCCTCTTGTGGGTCAACAATTCTTTCATAAATTTTGCATAGAGAGGCATTTGCTCAAGAGCCTCTGCAAAAGGAATGTTGATCTGTAGCTTCTTGAAAATATCTAAAAATTTAGAAAATTTTTTTTCTTTGGAAGCCTTCTGAAGCCTCTGAGGATATGGCATTTTTGGCTTGTATTCAGGAGCCTTTGGCAAGGTGGGATAAGTGTCAAGAGAGTCAGGAAAAGGGTTGTCTGCACGTTTTGGAGGGGCGTGCTCCACTTCTCCCTTCTTCTCCTTTGGAGCTTCCTTTTCAACTAGCTCTTCATTGGCCTTGGTCTCAAAGTCAGCTACTTTACCACTTCTCAATTGGATAACCTTACAATCTTCTCTTGGGTTCACTATTGTATCACCTGAAAATGTACTTGCAGACCTCTCAGGTATCTGCTTGCTCAGTTGGCTCATTTGAACCTCTAAATTTCTAATGAAGGCTCTGGTTTCTTGCATAAAGCTCCTCATCATTTCCTAATTAGAATCTTCTTGGGATTTAGAGTTTTCCTGCT
>NC_029789.2:31909357-31918282 GCF_000816755.2 Arachis ipaensis
ATTGTTCTGTTGGAATCCGCCCTGAGAATTATTGTTGAAGTTCTGAGGTCTCTGAGGTTGGTCTCTCTATCCAAAATTTGGGTGATTTCTCCACCTCTGATTGTATGTCTTAGAATATGGATCATTGTTGTGATTCCTAGGACCACTCCCCATGTAATTGACCTGTTCAGAAGAGGATTGAGCATAATCATAATTATTATTTTGCACAAAGTTACCTGCCATGTCATAGGAGACCTCTTGAGGTGGATTTTGGGTGTTGATAGCTGAGACTTGCATGCCACCCATCTGCTGAGTCAGTAGATTTATTTGCTGAGATATAAGCTTGTTCTGAGCAAGAAGAGCATTAACAGCTTCCACTTCCAACACGCCTCTCTTATGAGAGGTCTCAGAGTTCACAGGATTCCTGTTAGATGAGTATAAATATTGGTTGCTAGCCACCAATTCAATAAGCTCAATAGTCTCCTCTGGTGTCTTCTTCTTGTGCAATGAACCACCTGCAGAAGTATCTAAGCTCATCTTGGACATCTCACCCAAGCCTTCATAAAAGATATCTAGTTGGGTCCATTTGGAGAACATGTCCGGAGGGCATTGCCTAGTCAGTAGCTTGTATCTCTCCCAAGCTTCATAAAGAGTTTCACCCTCCTTCTGCCTGAAAGTCTGAACCTCCAACCTAAGCTTAGTCAGTTTCTTTGGTGGGAAAAATTTAGTAAGAAACTCAGTAACAACCTTGTCCCAAGTATCCAAACTCTCCTTTGGTTGGGAATCTAGCCATAGCTTTGGTTTATCCCTCAGAGCAAACGGGAAGAACATGAGTTTGTACATCTCAGAGTTCACTCCATTTGTCTTCACAGTATCACAAATCTATAGAAAATCAGATATAAATTGATTTGGGTCTTCGTGGGGAAGACCATGATACTAGCAGTTTTGTTGCACCAGGGTGACCAATTGTGGCTTCAACTTGAAATTGTTTGCAGCTATGGGAGGTACCACAATACTTTTTCCATAAAGATCTACAGTAGGGACAGAATAAGAGCCAAGCACTCTCCTTTGTTGCTCATCCCCATTCGGATTTGCCACATTGGCATTAACAGCATTATTAAGATCCATAGTGGACTATGCAGCCTTGTAAAGTCTTGCTTGTTGTAAACGTCACCTACAAGTCCTTTCAGGTTCAGAATCAAAGTCTAACAGAGGTCCCTTGTCCCTATTCCTGCTCATAAACAGACAGAAGACAAGAAAAGATGGGATTCTCTACGTCAGAGTGCAGAGAACTCCCAGTGAGGTAACCTATGTAAAATAATAAAATAAAAATACTAAATAAATAAATAAATAAATAAAATTTGAAAATAATAACTGAAATTAAATAAAAAAATTCAAAAATTAACAGGAAAATTAAAATAAATTTAACTAGGTAACACCAAACTTAATTTCAGAAATTAAGGAAAAATATTAATACTATTATTAAAGAAAATTTCGAAAATAATAAGGTAAAATTTAAATAAAATTAAAACTAAAACGCCTAATCTAAGCAATCAAACAACTGATAGTTGTTAATCACAGTCAATCCCCGGCAACGGCGCCAAAAACTTGGTGCGAAATTTATAACCACAAACTAACCGGCAAGTGCACCGGGTCGTACCAAGTAATACCTCAGGTGAGTGAGGGTCGATCCCACGAGGATTGATAGATCAAGCAACAATGATTGAATGATAGGCTTAGTTAGACAAATAGAAAATAATGTTTGAGAGTTCAAAAGACATTAAACAATATAAAGAATATTAAAGAAAGGCAAGTAAATAAGTTGGGAATAAAATATGGAGAAAGCAGTTAAGGTTTCAGAGTTATCTATCTTTCCGGATTAACTTTTCTTACTAACTATTTTAATCATGCAGGATTTAATTTATGGCAAACTATATGTGACTAGACCCTAATTCCTTAGACCTTTCTAGTCTCCTCTAATTCTCATCAACTGCCAATTCCTTGGTCAATTAATTCCAATTAGAGGATGAAGTTTAATTCTAGTTATTATGCCACAAAAACTCTAATTACAAAAATATAAAAGGATTATATGTCACGTATCCCGTTAAGTCTAGATAATTAGAAGTTTAGGAGAATTTGTTTTCAAGCTGTTGTTCAAGTAAAGAGCTTTTCCAAGTTATACAAGAACTCAAGTAGAAAGAGGGTCATACTTCCGTGTCACCCAAATTCATAAGATAAAGAATGAAAACAATTATTAAATTGTAAATCCAGACATGAATTAAAATAGAAAAGGCAATAAAATCAATCTATACAAATAGATAGAGCTCCTAACTTTAAGAATGGAGGATTAGTTGCTCATGGTTCAGAGTGAAAAACTAGGATTCTGATAAAATGTATTTTGGTAGTCTGGAATGGAATCTCTTACAGAAGAAGAGTTTCTTCTTTTTATATTTAATCCTAATTAATTTAAAATCTAATTTCTAAAATTAAAATAATATCTTTTCCTCAAAATAAGATTTAAATTTAAATCAGAATTAATTGGATAATCAGCAAGTCTTCAGTTGATGGATGGGGACCACTTGTTTTGTCCATTCTGCAGCTTCTAATCTGTGTTTTTTGGGCTGGAAACTGGGTCAAAACAGCTCAGAAATTGCCCCATCATTTTCTGCACGCGTCGATGGTCTTTTTTGCGTGTCACGCGTACGTGTCAGGTACGCGCACGCGTCGCTGTGCAACTTCGCTTTTCACGTGAATGCGTCAAGTACGCGCACGCGTCGCCGTTCAAATCTTCAAATCATGCGTACGCGTCAGTCACGCGCACGCGTCGCTCCTTGCTGTCACCTCCTTTAATTCTTGTGCTGCAGAAACTCCATCAAATCCAGCCGAATGCTACGTAAAATAAACAGAATTGCACAAGACTCAAAGTAGCATCTATAGTAGCTAAAATACAATTAATTCTTGATTAAACTCAACAAATTAAATGCAAATTCACTAGTAAAAGATAGGAAAGATGCTCACGCATCAAACCCCCTCAATGATCTTGAGGAACCTTTCTCTCTTGAGTATGAGAGAGATAGGGAAGAACTTGAAAAGAGTGGTGAAGAAGAGGTGATCACCCAAGAAGTAGAAGCTTTCATGAAAAGGCTTGATGGGATAACTCCACCCCAAGGACAAATTGAGTGGGTAACAATATCCTCAATGAGCTTCATAGGCCCGCATCAATTTGCTCTCTTGGAAACGGATTATCAACTAAAGGTGCTTCTTGGAGTGTTACATGGTGAAAGATTGGGTGTTGGTTGTCAAGGGAATTCAAAGCATGAATGGTGCAAGGTTCAACTAGGAGGAGTCCAAGATTCAAGTGGGTGCTTCAAAGGTGCTTGGAAAGGCTATTCATCAAAGGGCACAAGTGAAAGTCAACAAGAGGATGCTAGAGAAACCAAAGTGTGGGATCCGGGCATACAACTCTACAATAATCAATTTTGGATCCCAATCGTTTGCTTGAGGTTGCTTGAGAGCTTGATGTACTTTGTGTGGGATCCTGGAGGATTTTTGAAGAACAAGCATGGTTGGCAACTCAAGGATGAATGGAAGCATAAGCCACCATAACACAAGCTTCACTCAAAAGTCCAACATGAGGACTTTAAACCAAAGTATTAGGTGGGAGACACCCCACCATGGTAACATCTTTCTTACCCTTTCTCTTTGTTTGTAGTCTTAGTTTATTGCATAATTGCTTGTCTTAGTTAGTTTAGGATTAGTTAAATTTCGAGTTTATATATGTTAATTTGCATATGGATCATGATTTTGTGATGTTTTGAATGTTTGGGGTTGATATGTTGATATACTAAGGGTTGGTACCTTAGTTTCGAAAAGGAAAAAAAATTTTGAAACAGGGCATCTGTGCGTACGCACCCTGCTATGCATGCACACAAGACTGCGTTTTTCACCTCCTGTGCGAGTGCACGGGTGTGTGCGCCCACACACCCCTTGCAGCGTCCTCTGGTCGCAGCGCCAGCACATCCTGTGCGTGGGCGCTGCCCTATTTTTCTTGATCTGTGCATACGCACTGCTTTGTGCGTACGCACGCGTTTTCCTTTTCGCGCCATCTGGGCAGTCGCACCGACGTGTGCGTCCGCGCACCAATATGCAACTCCTCTGGTGGGAGTGTTGGCATGGCTTATGCGTGTGAATAAAACCCCCTATCTTTTCCTCTGTGCGAGTGCACAGAACTGTGTGCGCGCGCACACATCATCCCAAAAAAAAACCCTGCTCTGCGTGCGCATGACCCTGTGCGCACGCACACATCTTAATTCCTCTCCTGCCAGGAGCGCTCGCACACTTTCCCTATTCCGCCTTGTGTGCGTACGCATGCCTCTGGTTTCTCTCACTTTACGTCTTTTCTTCTCTTCTCTCTACTCCTTCTCTTCTTTTCCCATCCATCCCTCCCCTACCTTGCTTTTTCCATGTTTTTCTATCTATTTTACTTAGTTTTCCTTGCATTTCATTTTTCATCTTAATAATTGAATAAGTTTCAAGTGTTTGCTTGTTGATTGATTGGGTTGTTTATTGATTAAATTTCATCCATACACTTATACATTGCCTTAAATTACTATCACCTAATTGGATTTGCACATTTACATTTTGTTGCATATTAGGTGAAACTTTTATGAGTGCAAATAGAATTTAGTGAATTGAATTGAATTGCTTGTTCACATGGATTTTAAGTCAATATAATCACATCACAAGGTCCTTGTTTCTTGTTAATGCCTTGCATTTGTTTGAGTTGACTTGACTTGATTTCTATCAAGTTTGTCACCTTTTTGTAACAAACACCTTAACCATGTGATTATTTGATTTTTTCTAAGGATGAATAAGTAATTTTCTTTTCATCATTACATTGGTTATTGTTTGTTGTGCTATTTTATATCAATTTTGCTCTTTCACTTGCACACCTTCAATATCCAATAATTCCCGCATTCAATTCACTCTTGTTGTAGTTGCCTAAGTTTGCATGTGCTTAAATGATGCTCATATCTTAGTTGCATATTAGGCCATTTAATTGAGGAACTCATTCTTACTTTTTGATTGTGTGGATGCCATTTTAACCAGCCAATGTGTGTGTTCTAAACCGTGCATACTTAGAATACACACACCGCATTTTATCATACCACGCCACTATACAAGATTCCTCAATTAGATGCTTATCTGCTTACTCCTTTGCCATTTTTGTGCTACTTGCCCTGTGATTCTTGATTAAACTTTATTCCTTCTTTTTGAGGATGAGACGTAAGGCAAGGAGCCGGGAGAGGAGAAGGACACTGAGGAGGGAGATGCCGAGCATGCAGTGGACTTGGCGATTTCCACACAACCCAAACCCCCGCATCCACCAACCTAAGGTGGAGGAACTTCGAGATACCCCCTGGATTATGTTCGTGCACGGAGGACCGTGCAACGCTTAAGTGTGGGGGAGGATTCGTCATTTTAGGATAAAAATTTTCCTTTTTAAATACTTTGCACTTTATTTTTGTTTTCTTTTATTATGTTCTTGTAGATATTTGTAGTGTTTTTAACTGTTGCATTGCATTTTCTTTTAGTATATATCATAGTTATATCTATTGCATTTTTACATCTTTTGCATTATTTTATAGATAGAAGTTTGTGATTGGATGATGTAAATAGTATAGTGCCTAGTTTATTTCGATCCTAATTGTTCATGTTACTTTTTGCTTGTTGAAAATTAGGGAAATAACTAGGAAATTTTGAAAAATTTGCATCCGTCACGACATACATACATATAGGAAACAAGTTTTGGTGAAAAACAACAAATTTTCCAAGAATTTTATTTCAAGGATATTCTATTGAATTGATTGAGAAAACTTTTTTCAAACTTGCTTGAATGATTTGTTTATGGAACATAGAAGAGTAAAGAACAAATACCTTGTGAGTTTTTGAGCTATATTGAATGGTTACACCTTTTAACTACTAATTTTGTTAATTGTGTGTTATATCTCTTCTATGATTGCAATCTTAGTTTTGCTTGATATCCGTCACAACATACATACATATAGGAAATAAGTTTTGGTGAAAAAAAAACAAATTTTTCAAGAATTTTGTTTCAAGGGCACTCTATTGAAATGATTGAGAAAATTATTTTCAAACTTGCTTGAATGATTTTTTTTGTGTGGAACATAGAAGAGAGATAGAACAAACAACCCTGTGAGTTATTGAGCCTATAATGAGTGGTTGCATATTTTAGCCACTATTTTGTTCTTGTGTGCTATATCTCTTCTATGATTGTGATCTTGGTTTTGCTTGATTCTTTATTTCCAATATTTGATGTTGTGATTGCATTTAGCATGATTGAGGCCGTATTTGAACTAAACTCACTCACCCATATAGCCTTACCCTTGCATCTACCCTTGTTAACCCCTTTTGAGCCTTATTTACCCCATTGTTCTCTATATAACCACATCAAAATCCCAAGCGTAAAACCATGAATTACCTTGAATTGAATCCTTGATTGGCTTAGGTTGAGGAGTGTGTTACATTTAAGTGTGGGAGAATCTTTGGGAGGAACTTTGGTAGAAAAGAAAAGAAAATATACATTTTGGGTATGCATTGAAAGAAAAAAAAAATTGAAAATGGGTGCACATTCATGTATCAATTTGCTTTAACCATATGCATTTGTCATAGAAAAAGAAAAAAAGAAAAAAAATAGAGAAAAAAATGAATGAAATAAGAAAAAAAATAAGATGGGACAAAAGTTATTCCAAAGAGAAAAAAAACAAATAAGGAATGCATATGTGATGTAAATAAAAGAGCATACATGAATGTGTGGAAAAAGTGAAAATAGGAAGGTTAGGTTGCATATTTTTGTTATTGGATTGATAAAGGTTTAGTTGGATACTTAAACTAATCAAGGATTCAATTGAACTAGTCCACTTGGCCATATTTATCCTACCTTAGCCCTAACCCCATTACAACCTGGTATGCGAAATTATTACTCTGCGGTTGTAAAATTTGTTGTTCATTCTCTCCCTGGCAATGGCGCCAATAACTGGTGCACCATACCATGGTCCAAACATAACTTCACAACTTCACACAACTAACCAGCAAGTGCACTGGGTCGTCCAAGTAATAAAACCTTACGTGAGTAAGGGTCGATCCCACGGAGATTGTTGGTATGAAGCAAGCTATGGTCATCTTGTTAATCTCAGTCAGGCGGATATCAAATGGTTATGGAGTTTTCGAATAATAATAATAAATAAACAGAAAATAAAGATAGAAATACTTATGTAATTCATTGGTGAGAATTTCAGATAAGCGTATAGAGATGCTTTTGTTCCTCTGAATCTCTGCTTTCCTGCTGTCTTTATCCAATCAGTCTTACTCCTTTCCATGGCAAGCTTTCTGTAAGGGCATCACCGTTGTCAATGGTTACATCTCATCCTCTCTGTGAAAATGGTCCGATACGCTGTCACTGCATGGCTAATCATCTGGAGGCATCACCGTTGTCAATGGCTACATCCCATCCTCTCTGTGAAAATGGTCCGATGCGCTGTCACTGCATGGCTAATCATCTGGAGGTTCTTGATCATACTGGAATAGGATTTACTATCCTTTTGCATCTGTCACTACGCCCAGCACTCGTGAGTTTGAAGTTCGTCACAATCATTCAATCCCTGAATCCTACTCGGAATACCACAGACAAGGTTTAGACTTTTCGGACTCTCATGAATGCTGCCATCAATCTAGCTTATACCACGAGGATTCTGATTAAGAGATCCAAGAGATATTCGTTCAATCTAAGGTAGAACGGAAGTGGTTGTCAGGAACGCGTTCATGGGGGAATGATGATGATTGTCATGTTCATCACATTCATGTTGGAGTACGAATGAATATCTTAGAAGCAGAATAAGTTGAATTGAATAAAAAATAGTAGTACTTTGCATTAATTCATGAGGAACAGCAGAGCTCCACACCTTAATCTATGGAGTGTAGAAACTCTACCATTGAAAATACATAAGTGATGAAGGTTCAGGCATGGCCGAGAGGCCAGCCCCCATGATCTAAGAACTAGACGTCCCAAGATGTCTAATACAATAGTAAAAAGTCCTATTTATACTAAACTAGCTACTCGGGTTTACAGAAGTAAGTAATTGATGCATAAATCCATTTCCGGGGTTCACTTGGTGTGTGCTTGGGCTGAGCTTGAAGTTTACACGTGCAGAGGCTCTTTCTGGAGTTGAACGCCAGTTTGTAACGTGTTTCTGGCGTTCAACTCTGGTTTGTGACGTGTTTCTGGCGTTTAACTCGAGACTGCAGCGTAGAACTGACGTTCAACACCCTTTTGCATCATCTAAACTCGGCCAAAGTATAGACTATTATATATTGCTGGAAAGCCCTGGATGGCTACTTTCCAACGAAATTGGAATCGCGCCATTTTGAGTTTTGTAGCTCCAGAAAATCCACTTTGAGTGCAGGGAGGTCAGAATCCAATAGCATCAGCAGTCCTTCTTCAACCTTTGAATCTGATTTTTGCTCAAGTCCCTCAATTTCAGCCAGAAAATATCTGAAATCACAGAAAAACACACAAACTCATATTAAAGTCCAGAAATGTGAATTTAACATAAAAACTAATAAAAACATCCCTAAAAGTAAATAGATCCTACTAAAAACATACTAAAAATAATGCCAAAAAGCGTATAAATTATCCGCTCATCACAACACCAAACTTAAATTGTTGCTTGTCCCCAAGCAACTGAAAATCAAATAGGATAAAAAGAAGAGAATATACTATAAATTCCAACTATCAATGAAACATAGCTCCAATCAGATGAGCGGGACGCTCATCACAACTTAAATTGTTGCTTGTCCCCAAGCAACTGAAAATCAAATAGGATAAAAAGAAGAGAATATACTATAAATTCCAACTATCAACTATCA
>NC_029789.2:31919609-31921575 GCF_000816755.2 Arachis ipaensis
ATGAGCGGGACTTGTAGCTTTTTGCCTCTTGAATAGTTTTGGCATCTCACTTTATCCATTGAGGTTCAGAATGATTGGCATCTATAGGAACTCAGAGTTCAGATAGTGTTATTGATTCTCCTAGTTCAGTATGTTGATTCTTGAACACAGCTACTTTATGAGTCTTGGCCGTGGCCCTAAGCACTATGTTTTCCAGTATTACCACCGGATACATAAATGCCACAGACACATAACTGGGTGAACCTTTTCAGATTGTGACTCAGCTTTGCTAAAGTCTCCAATTAGAGGTGTCCAGGGTTCTTAAGCACACTCTTTTTTTGCTTTGGACCTTGACTTTAACCGCTCAGTCTCAAGTTTTCACTTGACACCTTCATGCCACAAGCACATGATTAGGGACAGCTTGGTTTAGCCGCTTAGGCCAGGATTTTATTCCTTTAGGCCCTCCTATCCACTGATGCTCAAGGCATTGGGATCCTTTTTATTACCCTTGCCTTTTGGTTTTAAGGGCTATTGGCTTTTTGCTCTTGCCTTTTGGTTTTAAGAGCTTTTGGCTTTTTCTGCTTGTTTTTTCTTTTTTTCTTTCTATTATTTTTTTTTTGCCATTTTTTTTCTTTTTTTTTTCTGCAAGCTATTTGTATTCACTACTTTTTCTTGCTTCAAGAATTATTTTTATGATTTTTCAGATTATCAAATAACATGTCTCCTTGCCATCATTCTTTCAAGAGCCAACATATTTAACATTCATGAACAACAACTTCAAAAGACATATGCACCGTTCAGGCATTCAATCAGAAAACAAGAAGCATTGTCACCATATCAATATAATTAAACTAAGTTCAAGGATAAATTTGAAACTCATGTACTTCTTGTTCTTTTGAATTAAAATATTTTTCATTTAAGAGAGGTGATGGATTCATATTCATTACTTTAAGGCATAGACACTTAGATACTAATGATCATGTAATAAAGACACAAACATAGATAAACATTTAACATAAGAAAACGAAAAACAGAAAATTTAAGAACAAGGAATGAGTCCACCTTAGTGATGGTGGCGTTTCCTTCTTGAGGAACCAATGATATCCTTGAGCTCTTCTATGTCTCTTCCTTGTCTTTGTTGCTCCTCCCTCATTGCTCTTTGATCTTCTCTAATTTCATGAAGGATAATGAAGTGCTCTTGATGTTCCACCCTTAATTGTCCCATGTTGGAACTTAATTCTCCTAGGGAGGTGTTGATTTGCTCCCAAAAATTCTGTGGAGGAAAGTGCATCCCTTGAGGTATCTCAGGGATTTCTTGATGGTGAGCTTCCTCATGAGTTTCTTGAGCTCCATGAGTGGGCTCTCTTGTTTGCTCCATCCTTTTCTTAGTGATGGGCGTTTCTTCCTCAATGGGAATGTCTCCTTCTATGAAAGCTCCAGCTGAGTAACATAGATGGAAAATCAGATGAGGGAAAGCTAGCCTTGCCAAGGGGGAGGACTTTTCGGCTATTTTGTAGAGTTCAAGGGAGATGACTTCATGAACTTCTACTTCCTCACCAATCATGATGCTATGAATCATGATGGCCCGATCCACAGTAACTTCAGATCGGTTGCTAGTGGGGATGATGGAGCGTTGGATGAACTCCAACCATCCTCTAGCCACAGGCTTGAGGTCCAGTCTTCTAAGTTGAACCGGTTTGCCTTTTGAGTCAATCTTCCATTGAGCTCCTTCCACACATATGTCCATGAGGACTTGGTCCAACCTTTGATCAAAGTTGACCCTTCTAGTGTAGGGGCATGCATCTCCTTGCATCATAGGCAAGTTAAACGCCAACCTCACATTTTCCGGACTAAAATCTAAATATTTCCCCCGAACCATGGTGAGATAATTCTTTGGGTTTGGGTTCTTACTTTGATCATGGTTCCTAGTGATCCATGCATTAGCATAGAACGCTTGAACCATTAGGATGCCGACTTGTTGGATGGG
>NC_029789.2:31921622-31926374 GCF_000816755.2 Arachis ipaensis
GGTGATAGGAAAGAGAGATTGAGGTGATTGGTGAAGAGTTTTGGGAAAGAATGTTTATTGGGAAGAGAAGATGCACATTGAGAAGAGGGAAGAGAGTGAGTGGTGGTAGGTGGGGATCCTGTGGGGTCCACAGATGCTGAGTTGATCCTGTGGGATCCACAGATCCTGAAGTGTCAAGGATTTGCATCCCTACACCAATTAGGCATGTAAAATGCCTTTGCATGCAATTCTGGCGTTTAAACGCCGAATTGATGCTTGTTCTGGGCATTCAGCGCCTAAATGCAGCATATTTCTAGCGTTAAACGCCAGCCAGATGCTTGTTTCTGGCGTTCAGCGCCAGCTCTTCCTCAGTGTGCATTTCTGGCGTCTAAACGCCAGAATGCTGCTTGTTTCTGGCGTTCAACGCCAGATCCATGCTCTGTTCTGGTGTTGAACGCCAGCCAGATGCTCCTTACTGGCGTTTAAACGCCAGTAAGCTCTTCCTCCAGGGTGTGCTGTTTTTTATGCTGTTTTTGATTTTTCTTCAATTTTTTCAGTTGTTTTTGTGACTCCACATGATCATGAACCTATGAAGACATATAACTAATAAAAAATATAATTAAATAAAAATTGGGTTGTCTCCCAACAAGCGCTTCTTTAATGTCAATAGCTTGACAGTGGGCTCTCATGGAGCCTCACAGATGTTCAAAGCATTGTTGAGACTTCCCAACACCAAACTTAGAGTTTGGATATGGGAGTTCAACACAAAACTTAGAGTTTGGTTGTGGCCTCCCAACACCAAACTTAGAGTTTGACTGTGGGGGCTCTGGTTGACTCTGTTTTGAGAGAAGCTTTTTATGATTCCTCTCCAAGGGTACAGAGAGAGATCCTTGAGTTTTAAACACAAGGTTGTCCTCATTTAATTGAAAGATCAATTATCCTCTGTCCACATCAATCACAGCTCTTGCTGTGGCTAGGAAGGGTCTTCCAAGAATGATGGATTCATCCTCATCCTTACCAGTATCCAGGATTATGAAATCAGTAGGGATGTAAAGGTCTTTAACCTTTACTAACATGTCCTCTACTTGTCCATAAGCTATTTTCATGGATTTGTCTGCCATTTCTAATGAGAAATTGGCTTTCTGTACCTCAAGGGTTCTTAGTTTCTCCATTACAGAGAGTGGCATGAGGTTTATTCCTGACCCAAGGTCACACAGAGACTTCTCAAAGATCATGGTGCCTATGGTACAAGGTATTAAGAACTTTCCAGGATCCTGTTTCTTCTGAGGCAGTCTCAGTTGATCCAATGCATTTAGTTCATTGGTGAACAGGGGAGGTTCATCTCCCCAAGTCTCATTACCAAATAAATTGGCATTCAGCTTCATGATTGCACCAAGGAACTTGGCAATTTTCTCTTTAGTAACATCCTCATTCTCTTCAGAAGAAGAATACTCATCAGAGCTCATGAATGGCATAAGGAGGTTCAATGGTATCTCTATGGTCTCTAGATGAGTCTCAGATTCCTTTGGTTCCTCAGAGGGAAACTCCTTATTGATCACTGGACGTCCCAGGAGGTCTTCCTCCTTGGGATTCACGTCCTTCCCTTCCTCCTTGGATTCGGCCATGATGGTTATATCAATGGCCTTGCATTCTCCTTTTGGATTTTCTTCTGTATTGCTTGGGAGAGCACTAGGAGGGGTTTCAGTGATCTTCTTACTCAGCTGGCCCACTTGTGCTTCCAAATTTCTAATGGATGACCTTGTTTCATTCATGAAACTCAGAGTGGCCTTAGATAGATCAGAGACTAAGTTTGCTAAATTAGAGGTATTTTGTTTAGAGTTCTCCGTCTGTTGCTGAGTGGATGATGGAAATGGTTTACTATTGCTAAACCTGGTTCTTCCACCATTATTGAAGCCTTGTTGAGGCTTTTGATCCTTCCATTTCATAGAGGGATTCACCTTCCTTCTGTCTGAAGGTTTGAACATCCACTCTAAGCTTACTCAGCTTTTGAGGAGAAAAGAACTTGGCTAAGAAAGCCGTGATCAGCTTATCCCAAGAGTTTAGGCTATCTTTGGGTTTAGAGTCCAACCACACTCTAGCTCTGTCTCTTACAGCAAACGGAAAAAGCATGAGCCTGTAGACTTCAGGATCAACTCCATTAGTCTTAATAGTATCACAAATCTGCAAGAATTCAGTTAAGAACTGAAAAGGATCTTTAGATGGAAGTCCATGAAACTTGCAGTTTTATTTTATTAGAGAAACTAATTGAGGTTTCAGCTCAAAATTGTTTGCTCCAATGGTAGGGATGGAGATGCTTCTTCCATGTAAATTGGAATTAGGTGCAATAAAGTCACCAAGCATCTTCCTTGCATTATTATTATTTTCAGCTGCCATCTCCTCTTCCTGTTCGAAAATTTCTGTAAGGTTATCTCTGGATTGTTGTATTTTAGCTTCTCTTAGTTTCTTCTTCAAAGTCCTTTCAGGTTCAGGGTCTGCTTCAACAAGAATGTTCTTGTCCTTGCTCCTGCTCATATGAAAAAGAAGGGAACAGAAAATAATAATAGGGATCCTCTTTGCCTCAGTAGAGAGAGGTTCCTTTGTGTGAGTAGAAGAAGAAGAGAATGTAATGTAAAGAAGAGAAGGGAGGAGAATCCAAACACAAGGGTAAGGATAAGAGCAGTGAATTGAGATGAAGAGAAGTGTTAGTAAATGAATAAATAAATAGAAGGAGATGAGAGGTGAGAGGGTTTTCGAAAATTAAAATTAAAATTTAAAGTTAAATTTTGAAAATAGTTTTTGAAAAAGGTTAGTAATTTTCGAAAATTAGGAATAAAATCAAATTAAAATTGAAAATTGAAATAACTATTTAATTAAAAAGAATTATTGAAAAAAAGGGAAGAGATTTTCGAAAATTACAGAGAGAGAGTTAGTTAGGTAGTTTTGAAAAAGATAAGAAACAAATAAAAAGTCAATTAGTTAGTTGAAAAAGATTTGAAAATCAATGTTGAAAAGATAAGAAGATAAGAAGTTAAAAAAGATATTTGAAAATCAAATTTTTGAAAAAGATAAGATTTAAAAAAAAAAGATATGATAGGAAGATATGATTAGAATTAGTTTTGAAAAAAGATTTGATTTTTAAAATCATAATTAATGACTTGACTCACAAGAAATCACAAGATATGATTCTAGAATTTAAAGTTTGAATCTTTCTTAACAAGTAAGTAGCAAACTCGAAATTTTTGAATCAAAACATTAATTGATGATGTTATTTTTGAAAATATGATATAAAATTAAGAAAAAGATTTTTGAAAGATATTTTGGAAAGGATAAGATTTTTTTAAATTGAAAATTTGATTTGACTCATAAGAAACAATTGAATTTTTTAAAATTTTTGAAAAAGTCAATCCAAATTTTTGAGATTTATGAGAGAAAAAGGGAAAGATATTTTTTTATTTTTGAATTTTTAATGATGAAAGAGAAAAACATGAAAATGATGCAATGCATGAAAATTTTGGATCAAAACAATGAATGCCTGCAAGAATGCTATGAATGTCAAGATGAACACCAAGAACACTTTGAAGATCATGATGAACATCAAGAACTTATTTTTTGAAAATTTTATATGCAAAGAAAACATGCAAAACACCAAACTTAGAAATCTTTCATGTTCAGACACTATGAATGCAAAAATGCACATGAAAAACAAGAAAAGACACAAAACAAGAAAACATCAAGATCAAACAAGAAGATTTTCCAAGAACAACTTGAAGATCATGAAGAACACTATGAATGCATGATTTTTTCGAAAGATGCAAAATGAATATGCAATTGACACCAAACTTACAATTGACTCAAGACTCAAACAAGAAACATGAAATATTTTTTATTTTTATGATTTTATGATTTTTTTGGATTTTTTTGAAAATTTATGTGAAAAAGAAAAATAAGGATTCCAAGATTTTTAATATGAATTCCAGGAATCTTGTGCTCTTTAGTCTAAAGCTCCAATATGAGGGTTAGACATGGCTTAATAGCCAGCCAAGCTTTAGAAGATACAAATCAGGCATACAACAGCTGAAACTTCATCCAACTTCATATACTTATAAGTGGAAGCCTCAGTCTAAAAGAATTAGACATGGCTTTACAGCCAGCCAGGCTTCTACATTTTTCATGAAACGCTAGAATTCATTCTTAAAAATTCTGAAGAAAAAATATTTTTTTTTGAAAATATTATTTTTTTTTTCAAAAATTAATTGGGAAAAACGAAAAAGAAGAAAATATTTTTGAAAAATTTTTGAAAACTTTTTGAAAACAAAATAAGAAGAAAATTACCTAATCTGAGCAACAAGATGAACCGTCAGTTGTCCAAACTCGAACAATCCCCGGCAACGGCGCCAAAAACTTGGTGTTGTTGCCGGATCAAACTTGGCACTAGTGTTACCGGAAATAAATGCGAAATCAATCCCCGGCAACGGCGCCAAAAACTTGGTATGCAAAATTGTTACTCTGCGGTTGTAAAATTTGTTGTTCATTCTCTCCCTGGCAATGGCGCCAATAACTGGTGCACCATACCATGGTCCAAACATAACTTCACAACTTCGCACAATTAACCAACAAGTGCACTGGGTCGTCCAAGTAATAAAACCTTATGTGAGTAAGGGTCGATCCCACAGAGATTGTTGGTATGAAGCAAGCTATGGTCATCTTGTTAATCTCAGTCAGGCGGATATCAAATGGTTATGGAGTTTTCGAATAATAATAATAAATAAACAG